>NC_041355.1:7394312-7546812 GCF_900634415.1 Cottoperca gobio | reverse complement strand
GACGGACGGACATGGACAGACACACACACACCACCACACACACACAGACAGACAGACACACACACAGACGGACACACGCACGCACAGACAGACACACACACACACACACACACACACACACACACACAGACGGACGGACATGGACAGACACATAAACACACAGACAGTCACACAGATACACACACACACACACACACACACACACACACACACACACACACACACACACACACACAGACGCTTGGATCATTACTTCTCGTTAAATAACAGTATCTCTATGTTTCTATGTATCACAGCGTCTCACCCTTCTCCAGCCCGTCCATAACCTGCAGCCGGATGACGTCACCTTTGTGAAAACTGAGCATCGAACGGTCGTCTGTCACAAAGTTTCTCTCTGCAATCACATAGTCTGAATCCTGCAAGAAAGAAAGATTGATACGCTAACAATTTTACTGCAATGTTATTTGCATTTACAGTATTTTTCTGGTCATAAGAGTTTTAACTTAAATGTTGTGTTAGTCAAAAGTCATATGAAGAAAAAAACACTTTAATATAAAAAATACAACCATGTAAAAGTAAATTCTGGTATCCCATATATCCTCATCTATAAAGGATTACATATTACAGGAACATATTTCCATCTTTTATATAATAAAACAAATTATTCCATGATGAAAATGTTCCTTTGTTATCATTTAACCTAGCGATCATCAATTCAGAGGAAGCATCATCAGTCATCAGCTTAACCCAGTCAGTCAAAGCTGGTCAGGTCTGACTCTTCCAGTGGTGAGGAATAATTCTAGCTGCAGTGATGAAGCCTGTCAGTGCTGAATCAAGTTGTGCTTTAGATATTCTTGGTGATGGGTGACCCTGATCTATCTCCCAGTACACAAAGTTGGGGAGACACTGATAAGGATTTTTCAAGCCATTCGCCCAATTGTCCAATAACTATGAAGAGCATTCCCACGTGTAAGAAGGTACATGCCACTATGTTACATTTCCGTATTCATAGTATTTAGACTGACGTTTACCCTCAACTTGACTCATCTACTACTATTTTCTTTTACATTCAGTATTTGCAGATGAGTAAGAAAAATAGTTAATGAGGTCAAATCACCAATTCAAGAGCAACACAGAAAACTAAAGTCCTTCTGCTGTTCACGTGTTAGCTGAAACTATCTTCAGGTTAATGGTTTTGGCTGAGCTGGAAAAACAAATGAAAGCCAAGAAACAAAATGTATATAATTAACAAATGTTTTTGACAGAGTTAAAGCCCTGATTTACACCCCCATTGTACAGTGTTGTTTCTGCAGAGCCAGACACAGACTGTGTGTGTGTGTGTGTGTGTGTGTGTGTGTGTGTGTGTGCTGTACCTTTTTGATCTCATTGATGAAGGTGTCTATGAGATGTTTGACTTGTGGTGCCTTGGCTGAGAACAGGATGAGTTTCTCGTTGCTCAGATTGAACTCCAGCATGTTCTCAGAGGGGATGGTCACAAACAGGATGTCTGCATAGCTGCCAAAAAAACAAAACAGAGCAAAAGGTAATATGATTAATCAAAGTGAAAGATATGCAGCATACATTTCCAACTGTTGTATAAAACAAAACTACACAAATAGTGAAAAATAAATAGTTATCAAATATTAATAATGATGAAAGACAGTAAAGAACAAACATAGTATTTGAAACACAAATACTAATACTACTTCCATAAAGTGTTTCATTTCTGATGATAAGAAGCAAAGTCAGTGCTTTCTATAATGAATGACAATCCCTTATTTATGTTGATAATAGGTTTGTAAACATGTCACTTTATTGAGCAATTTTACTGTAAAAGCAATATATATTGTGATTGTTGTTTGTTCTCTCCTGTAGTATGTGCCTGCATGACATCTCCGGACACTATTATCTTTTTTATTTTCTAAACTTTATGCAGTCTTATGTGTGTGCAAATAAAAAATAAAAATATATATTTTATGTTTATGTTTTGATCCACAGGCCTGAACAAAAACTGCTCTTTGACCAATAAATATATTATAAATACATATTTGCTTCTTGCACATATAGCGGTATCAGTGTGCAGTATATATCAGATGATATAACAAGATATTGCAATATAAATATAGAATATATAGTCAAAAGTATTGGTCAGGCTAGACACACAAATTGCAGAAGTTATAAAAAGTGCACCTGGCATTGATAATTACACACAGTGGTGGAATAGATTTGAATTCCAGACTCTGAATTATAGAACAGCATATCTGGAACTCCGAACAAAATAAAATAAATGCTAATAAGAGCTGGCAAACGAAGAAATAGAAGACAGAACATACGTGTAGGGTCGTAAGACTCTGAAGTAGTCCGGAGCTGCCGCGCTGCTTTTTACGGTCTTCAACAGCTTTATACCGCTGTGGGACACGGACAACACCTGCACACCAGTTCCTACACTACCCTGCACACACACACACACACACACACACACACACACACACACACACACACACACACACACACACACACAGACACACACACACACAGACACACACACACACACACACACACAGGGGTTCAATACAAAATGAAAATAACACACCAGTAATTATTATCCACTCAGGATTTACCACCCTCACCGATGCAGGGTACAGACGGGAGAAGTAAATTTCCCAGGTTTCCCTGGCAGCCGTCACGATTGTTTTCTTCACATGCTCCTCCACCGGAGCCACATTCTGTTCAACCCCGTGTTTAGCTGTCATTCACACAAACAGACACATAAACTCATGAATGTGTTCGGATTAGAGCAATACGGTCAAAAGAAATGTCTGCAGGAAGAAGAGACTACCGAAAAGAGCCTTCATTCTCTGCCTTTCATCCCGTGTGATGCGAACACACGCCTCTGACAGAGTGTCGTTCACTATCTGCACGAGACAACAGAGGAGAGGTGATGTTAGAAATAATTTACTTTGATCTTTCTATGGTTTTTATGTTGTCAGGTGAACAACTGGAGCACAACTGGTGAGATGTAAACAAAAACAAAAAAGGGAATGAAGTAACAAAAACATTTGATTAAATGGAGATTAAAACAAATTATCTATTTATCTGTTGATGCTACATCCATTCATCCTGCATCAATTAAACTGTTACCTGTTTGAAAATGAGGTCGAGCACCAGAGGATTGTTGAAGCTGTCTTTGGGATTAAAGACCTGTAAAAGCAAGAAGAATACTCACAATAGAACAGGATACACACAGTTCTGTCAGCAGATAGTGATGTTTGTACACACCTCCTTCCTGAGGTACAGTCTCCAGGGAACATTGGTGTAGGTGTAGTGTTCTTCATTGGTTCTCTGATGAAGCTGTGTCTGGATGGTCTCAGTCTCTACTGGAAGCTCTCGAGAAACTGCACGAAAAAGGTCACGTTTTAGTTTCCTTTTATTCAATATTGTTATTTTCACAAAACTGTATTAAGGGAGCATTTGAATGATTAATGATTAGATCTGTACTTGTTTTGCAATGTCTATTCATTCTGTTTTAATTCTGTATCCCTGCACAGTTGCAGATAAAGATCAGGCTATATACCGGTATATATATATTATATATTATACTATTTGTAGAATTAGATTCCAGTGGTGGCTGCTCAGGATTGTTTCCAAATATTTCTAATAACTCTAGAGCACTATGAAGTCCACATTAAAAAGATAGGCGTTTAGCAAGTTATATTCATTAAAGAAAGTTGATTTAATAAAAGAAAGACTCACTTACGCTGAATATTGTGAGGTGTGCCGTAGCCTTAGCTGCATTGACCCGTCACATGCAATATGAGGACTGTCTTCTCGAGGGCAGCCGTACTGGCACTTAATGAATGTATTCTAGTGCAATTAATACTCTTATTCTAGTACATTGTATTTATTTTACTTATTATTTTTAAACCTGTGATGTCGGTTGTGTATTTTGAACAAATTGCAATAAAAGCTTTCTATTTTATCCTTGAATCTGCATGACTTAAATGTATAGACAGGTACTTAGATAGTCAACATTTCTATAATGATGATTTAGCAAACAGCTTAGTTTAGAGGTTTATGGAATAGATAAGTAGTTATCGGTATAAGTAGTAGACAATGTACTTTAGTTTTACAACTTTCAAAAATGGCTTTGAAGGTGTCATATGCGGTAGGAAATACAACTTTGTTTAGTTTTAGTAAAATCTAAACTAAACTAAACGATAAGATACCTTTAACTCTGCAAAGTGATGTAGCCTTGTCTGTATCAGAACAGATGATGAGTGTATACTTTGAGTCAGTGTGAATACCTCGAGGAGGAATGGGGAGAGGACGATTAGGTGCCCTTGTCTTCGTGCTCTTGCTGGGTTTAAATCCCGCCTCTTTCACTGCAGACGCAGATGGTGAGGGGGCAGCAGGACGTTTGGGCTGGACAGACACATAAATGTTTCCCTGCATGACCGATTTCTAGCATTGTCTTAATATTGCTTTTACACTGCATGCAATCGGTGTATTCTTGCATTTCTCAGCCACATATGTGCCTGTGTGTGTGTGTGTGTGTGTGTGTGTGTGTGTACCTGTGGAGCAGGAGGGTTGTCCATCTGCGGTTTGAGGATCTGTAAAGCTTCATCACGAGGGGTTTGCTTCTTCCTAAACTTCCCCTCGGCTCTCCTAAATAAATCCACAAAGTCAACATCCCACATCACAGTTTGCAGGATCTTTCAGTAAGAATGTAGTATACTGTATAAAATGTGTGTTTGTGCCTATTGTGTGTAAATACAATCATTCTGGTGCCGTGTGTGCTCACTGCGAGCAATAATATCCCACTCAGTATCTGTAGGTCATTTGATGTACCCTGGGCTTTACTGGAATCTGTGACTGAAGATAGCATGAACTGCTGTAGTTGATTTACAAGTACAAATGTGTGTGTGTGTGTGTGTGTGTGTGTGTGTGTTTGTGAGACTTCACCTCTTGTCTTGTAGCAGCAGGTCTTCCGATGGAGGTGGGGAGTTGTATCTTTTGATAATTTCTTTAAAAAATGATATAAACTGTGTGATAATTATGTAGATTACACTTTATATTTTATTTCAATGTTTCACATCCAAATACTAACACATGTGTCTGTTTGAAAGCAATAATAATACATAAATAAATAAGTGTATCATCTATATGATCATCATTCTGTCATTTACTTGTAGAAACTGTATCACCTGCACCATCAACATTTTTAAGCTCATAAACTCAGATACCTTGGATATCTTGGCTGGGGACGATGTGATCTGTAGTCCGACCAGAGTACTTCACCATCTCTCCAGCAGGGGGCGGAGGAGACGTCCCCACTGGGGCTAAAGCAAACACACAAGGAATAAAAACTACAGCCAATAAGGAGTGATGCTTTGTTGTGTAAAGCTTTCTTAAATAAGAGTTTTAGTTTTAAGAGACTGAAGGGAATTTCTCTCTTTCTCACTCTCTGCTGTTCTCTTTTTCTCCCTCTCTTACCAAACTTCCTGGCTGGTGTGTCCTTGTTTATGGGGATGCCTGGAGCCTTCCTCCGAGAGACGCTGTCCTTACCTGACTGAACCTGAAAAAGCCACAAAGAGAGGACAGAGTATGCACTCAAGGCTTTGCAGACGTTACGTTTTGTCTCTTGAGATTCTGCTGCAGCCAGGACCATGTCAGAGCAAAGAATAGAGACGTTATACTGGACTGTATAAACGCAGCACATTTCTTTCGTTACAGATAGTAGAAATGTGTAATCTGCAATTTGGTATGGTTATTTTTATTCTGTGAAAATCCTTGTTGCAAGGATTGTTCTGGTGTTTTAAATGTGTCTGTGAAGTTTAGACACATTCATTTCATGTTGCACGGAATTGCACACTTAAATCATTAAATGGTTCAAATAAAAATAAAATGTACCTCTGTCACCATCCCAAAATAAAAACAAAATCAAATATCTTATTGGACAATTATCTCTGTACATTGCATATTATTTTTATTCTCAATACTGTGAACCTTTAGAATATCTTTTTGCACATTCCTTCCCAGCTCGTTCCCTTTTCAACAGTTACATTAAAACATTTGTTAAATAGTATTAAAAAAATAATTTACTGTAAGATTTTGTATTCTATATTTCAGTTTATGGTCTATGCACCAATTCACAAAAGCAAATTCCTTGTATATGAAAACCTAATTAGCAATACACTTGATTCTGATCATGATTTATGCACCACCCCTCAGTGCAGTCTGATTATTGTTTGGAGGTTTCTTCTCATCCCACTGGCTGATTTTAAATGTGTAACTTCTATTCATTGAGGTCCGTTAGTGTGGTTATGTATTTGTCCTTTTGTTTTGTCTGACTATGTTTCTCTCTGACAAAAGAGATTTTGATCTCAATGGTTAATTACAGGTCATACATATTTTCATTTCACTTTCAAGTTTCCCCTTTTTCAACCAGCTTTTGCTCATCATCCGGACTATACAAACCACTCACTCTTTCCATAAAAAGGAAACTCATTTTGTGGATACCATTTTTCCTGAGGGAGCGTTGCTTGTTGTTGCTGGAGTTTACAACAATAACTATAACATCTTTCATGAATTAAAAACAACCGAGACATTATGTAACACGTCAGTTTGGACTGTTACCCCACATGTCTCAGAGTTACTGACCCGTGAAGCGACGTTAGCTTGACGCTGTGTTTGCTCAGTTCTGATCGTTTTGGTGGAGCTCGGCTGAGGCTGAGGCCGAGCTTCGGGTGGATTCCGGTGGTCCGCACGAGGCTGAGCTCGGGAAGGCGGAGAATAGGGATGCCTGGGCGGGATGTCTGCTGCAGCGTAGGGAGTGGGTGTGAAGTTAGCGTAGGGGCTGGGTGGGATGTTAGCGTATGGACTCGGGGGTATGACAGCGTAGGGGCTGGCGGGGGCATACGGGCTTTGAGGGTGGGGGAGCAGAGGGCTCATGGGAGGGCTCGTGATGGGGGAGGTGGGGGGGCTCGTCACTGGGCTGCCGACCATGGCCATGGCCTGCATGGTCATCTGCTGGGCCTGAGAAACAAGACGATGACGCATTAAGTCCAAAACAAGAACACTGGAACAAATAAACAGACGCAGATCCAGACGGAGGGTTTACCATGATGATGGCCTGCTGGTTCATGATCGCCTGCTGCTGCTGGGCCAAAACAGCCTGCTGGGCATCTGGAGGAGAGAGGAGGAGGCGCACAGTAAACAGGAAGGAGGGATGAAAAATTATGTTTAACAAGGTTTTTTTCTCTCTCATATTTCTCTTCACACTTGATACGAACCAGGTGTTGCAGGTGCCACAGCAGCAACAGGAGGCGACATCACGCCTCCCACAGGAAGGACTCTCACAGCTGTGGACACACAAACATACATATCAGATTTAAAGTGTTTTTTTTATTACACTTGCTAATTGAGATATTGAGGTTCTTCTAGTGTGTGAGTGTGAGTTTATGGCGCTGTACGAAATGACTCCATTCTACTATAAAGCACACTTTATCCACTGTCTGCTATTTCATTTGTACATGTACGCTCTGTAGACAACCCTTAAAAATTCATACAATGGAAGAAAGTGGTGGTTATACTTTCCACCAACAGCTCCACAATACAATGTGCCAGATTTCATAGATGGAAAAATTAAAGTTGTTCGACACTACAACTGTCAGAGACAACGGGATTTACTACATTCACTAAACTGGTTCATTTTGTCAACAGGAAATAGCTAATGAGTGAACAAGGAAGAGATTTTGGACAGTCTGTGTTTTTGACTGACCCCCAGGAGGCGGTGGGGGGCCGGTTGACTGCCCCTGCTGTTGCCATCCCCCTCCAACTCCCCCGGCCCCCTTCATCCTGCCGGACAGTCCTGATTCTACTTCCTGTGGGGACAGACGCACAGACAGACAGACAAACAGACAGTCAGGCAGACAGACAGACAGACAGACACACAGACAGACAGACAGACAGACAGACAGACAGACAGACACACACACACACAGACAGACAGACACACAGACACACACACACACACACACACACACACACACACACACACACACACACAGACAGACAGACACACAGACAGACAGACAGACAGACAGACAGACACACACACACACACAGACAGACACACAGACAGACAGACAGACAGACAGACAGACACACACACACACAGACAGACAGACACACAGACAGACAGACAGACACACAGACGCACAGACAGACACACAGACAGACAGACAGACAGACAGACACACAGACACACAGACAGACACACACACACACACACACACACACACACAGACAGACAGACAGACACACACACAGACACACACACACACAGAGACACAGACACACAGACAGACAGACAGACAGACACACAGGCAGACATACAGACAGACAGATACAGAGAGACAGTTAGACAGAGACACAGACACACAGAGAGACAGGTAGACAGACAGACAGATACAGAGAGACAGTTAGACAGACACACAGACACACAGAGAGACAGACAGACACACAGACGCACAGACAGACACACACACAGACAGACAGGCAGACAGACAGACAGACACACAGGCAGACATACAGACAGACAGATACAGAGAGACAGTTAGACAGACACACAGACACACAGAGAGACAGACAGACACACACACAGACAGACACACACACAGACAGACAGGCAGACAGACAGACAGACTTTAGAACTGATCATCAGATTACAACATGAAATCTTAGGAAAACACAAAGGCAGTGAGAAGAAATATCATCAACCAAAACTTTACCTTTTGGGTATCAAATACTCTGAACGGGGCTGAGTATCAAAGGGATGCATCAGCATATTGGCTGACACATCCGTATCACCGTATATAATGGCTTTTGATTAAGAATGGTTCATAGACATTATTTACATTATTTTATTTACCTTACCTTATTGTATTTAAAATTGTATTCTATTTGATTAAATCTAGTTTTTATTTATTTCACGCTGTTTCATACTATTCTTATAGTTATTATTATTATAGCTTTTAAAACCATTGTATTACATTTTCATATTGTTTTGTATTTGCATTAGTCTCTCATTAGTTTTTTGTCTTTTCTGTTGTTTTCAAGGTGTACACTTGATCTGTGAAGCACATAGAGCTGCACTACCCTGTATGAAAGCTGCTTTACAAATAAAGTTTGATTGATTAAGAGATTGATTGATTGCATCAATATCTACCTCAGTTGGGCTACAGTTGGTAGTACCGAGTATCAAAAGCTGGCAAATGTCTTGTCGTTGTTGCATATCTTTTATTGGGTTAAATGAGAAAGCAGATTTGTAGAAAAAACATATTTATCCTCCTTTAAGTGAAGTATTATGTTGGTATCAGTACTGAAACACTGGTCTCGTATCCAAACATTTCATGTGACGCTGAGCCCTACCTCTCTGACAGGTGTATAGTTTTCTCCTGCAGTTTTAATGGATTCTAATGGAAACCCAGAGTCTTGACAAAAAAGTGTCAAAACCAAATCTCTCCAGCAGCAGAATGTACTCCTCCACATGTGATCTGTGTGTTCAGGATGCTCCAGAGAACCGTCTCTAACAAATCATTACAAATACTATATTCAGTGGAGCTTTGAGGCTATGAGGAGGCGATAACATATCATGGAAGTAGTACATTTAGAAATACTTGTATGTTATTTTATTTTTTATATTTAGTCTGGTTCCCCATTGGACTCCATTGTGACGGAACTCTAAGCTCACTCTAACAGCAGTTCTCTGTCTTTTAAGCCAACAGGTGAAGAATTTGATACTAAAAGATATACTTTTGGTGATTTAATTTGTGAGTGAGGGTATCAACAGGAGTGCTCGAGAGACATACAGAGAGATAATAAAAAAAAAACTGACTTTTGACTGTCGGGTTATAAGAAATCGCCCTCGTATGTGTGCAGCCAGTCCATCAGAAATCAACTGCTGACCCATAAATCCACAGGAGTGTGTGTGTTTGTAGGCCATGTCTCATTAAATAGTAAGCCCTTCATTTGCCAGAGTGTCAGTTCCTCGTAAGCAGATCCTCGCGTTGCCTGGGTGGGAAATCACCGTGGCGATCTAGTCCCTGTGACAGCTACGGTAACTGGGTAACGTAATAGGTTGCTGGGCGGGAGAGGTCTGTAGAACACATCTGATACATGCTAATTCCTGTCAGCCACATCCGATAGCACGGCTAACATTCACCACGTCCCAGCTGAAGACTGATAGATCCAACATGGCCAGCGTTCACTGCACCATTGCCCAGACTAAATACATACGGATATAAGTCAATCAACGACCATCGGATATAACTACGAGCGTTGGTGTTAGTTTGTGTGACAGGGGTGAAGTATAACTTGTGGTAATGCTTCACAAATTAGCTGACTTGAGTGTTTAATTGCAGTGTAAACTGAGCAGTGATCTAACACTACATCCCTGCCATCTGCTAGATAAAGTTCCAACTTTATTTTATTTTTAGAGCACATTCAAAAATAACCAAAGCGGACCAAAGTGCTGTACAGTGGTAAAAGAACAGTAAAATATATGAGAACAAATAAGTTTCAAGAACTTAGATACAACCAGAAACATGACAGTCAACTAAACAAACAAAGAATAAATGTAGGTTCTTAGTTGAATTGAGGGAAGGATCTAAGAGAAAGTGGGAGACTGTTCTTAAATGTGGCACCCGCCTGCTGTAGGCTTGGTCCATACTACCTAAAAAAACAAAAAAACAAATGTGACCAAATACACTTTTACTGCAAATTCTATTTTCCTGAAAGTACATCGAGTCTCCGGATTACAGATTAAGCACTTTATTTGAAATAATGGCTGAAAACTGTAACAAGTACTATTCCATTTGAGGTTTTCTCTGCAGCCATGAAGGACAAACCTCTCTTATTAATATCAAATCTGCGACCTGTATTTGGACTACATGGGCACTGAGAAGGCCCAAAGACTGATTTCCAATCTGAGGGATTAGTCTGTAAAAGGGCAAAGCAGTCCATCGCTTAAGTGGCACATTTTGGACGACCATAGCTATCCCTATGGTTACCACTTTCAGTTAATGCCCTCAGGGCAAAGATACAGAGTCCCCTGTGCAAAGCAAAACAGACATCTATAGAAACTTGTTTGTCCTTGTCGCCATAAAATATCTCTATCAGTAAGGACAGACACCTTTTGAAGCCAGCTTGCTCATTACACAGCATTTTATATATATTTATTTAACTATGATTCAGCCCTCACCATCGAGTACCTGGTGCATCTGTTGTGTATTGTGTTTTTATTTAAATGTGTTTTAATCTTTGGATTAATCTCTGGATGTGTTTTAATAGCACATTTTGCACATGCAAACCAAAGACACATTTCTGGCACGCAAGAAGTAGAAGATACAGTATTTTCTATTCTATTCTAAGAACTCAGATCTGTAGAAAACACTGTCTTTGCAGCTTTACATGACCTGGGAAGCAACCAACAGTAAATGACAGAGGAATCCTCTCTCAGGAGGTCAAGTGTGTAAGTGTGAGTGAGTTATGTAACTTACTCCAGTTCCCTCAGACAGTACAGGGTCAAACAGGCTGTCGAGATAACGATCCATCCCTCTCTGAGGCTCGAAGTCTGTGCGGAGGAGAGGAGAGCACTTCATCGACTGCTGTCATTAAAATCATTGTGTGTGAACGTTTATACGTTTAATAATTACATATGTACCTTGTCCATCAGAGTCAGGTACGGCAGAAGGTATGAAATCATCCTTCATGTCAAACCCACCACCCAACAGGCTTCTGTAAAACAGTGAGAAACATTTACCGAGAATGACCGACTGAGAGAATTGCAGGATTTAAAAGGATTCAATTGGCCCTCTCCCTCGTTGACTGGTGTGTAATATGTCTATTTTATTTAGGAAATACATTGCAAGACGTGGTTTTAAATCAATATATACATTTTCATTGGGGGCTAAAACAAAACTAACAAACGCTTTCTGTGATTCTGAGCACGATGACCAACATGAACCAGGCAATGGAAGGGATGTTAGTAGAAGATGTAGGAGTAGAATTATAAAGTAGCATAAAATGGAAATACAAGTCCCTCAACATTGCCTGTGTATAGCAGTATTTTATGTATGTATGTATTTTATTTATGTATGTATTTATGTAAGTAAATGCTTGTCTCACATGCTGGCATTGGGGCGCACTCTGGTCGGTTCCTGTGCAGAAATGATGAAGTAGCTGCTGTGTTTGGGGAAGTCAGCAGGAAGCTCCAGGTCCGACATCAAGTCCAGGACGTAGTCTGAGCCCTCCAGCTCCACCAGCTGAGTCGGCTCCTTCAGCAGCACCGACCAGCCTCGACGGCTCTCCATCACACCCCTGGACACACAAACACGTACGCATGTGCACACACACACACACAAACACACACACACACACACACGCACACACACACACCTAAACATCTCCTTTCCTATTTTCAACGTACTTTCACATTACGGAGCGGGGAGAGGGGGTTTATATTCCAATAAAAAAACTCACAATATCCAAGATTAAAGTCATATATTTACGTAAGAAACCCTGAGACTCTGAATCGTGTACATTTGTGTTTTTGTATCGTACATTTGCCACTTTAGTCTCAGAGAATATACTTTTTTTTACCTACAATGGCCCTAATAGGCCTTTGCCGTATGATGATACCTGTGTTGTAAGATGTCTTTGGCCATTTCTTCTCCTGTTGTCCAGGAGTGTAGAGGACACAGGAAGGACACGCCTGCAGGAGAAATGACAGCACTTCAGATAAACAAATAGCCTCGGACATAAAGCTCAACAAACAGTACCACTTTGAAATGATGTGGGGTGTTTTTTTCATCTTGTAATGCATTAAGAGCCAGTTTTAATCAGGGTATGAAATAGTTCCTGTATTGCTAAAACAAAGTTGGTAGCACTCTCCCCTTTCTGCCTAAGAAGACTTACACAGACACCAGCATCAACAAACAGACACAAACAAAGCCAGCGAACCAGAGTGGCTATCAAGTGTTGTCTAATCCTCAGTAGGCTTGCCAAAAGGCCAGAGGACAGATTAGCTGGATGAGAGGAGGAAATGAGAGACAGATAACTCTTCCGTGCTGGATAGTACACACACTGACTGAGCGCAGGTAAAAAAAAAAAAAAGGAAAGGTGAGGCTGGGTCATCGAGAGGGAGTCAAAATCAAAGGGAGTCTAAATAAATAGGTTTAAAATGTATAATACACCAATCATAACAAAAATGTCTTTGAGGAGAAAACACTACATTTCTTTAAACAAATACAATAAACAATAAACTCATTCTGTTGCAAGAGGACAGAACCTTTTACAAAAGCATTGAGTTTCACAATCATCAGTACATTTACAGCCTTTTTTCATTTATTATTAATTAACATTTATTTTAGTGCCTTTCTCAAGGATGTTGAGTAATACAATCACTTTCTGCTCTCATGTCTATCCATCCAAACCTTTGCAACTAGATCTGAAAATAAAATCACTTGTGTCGTGTGTGTGTGTGTGTGTGTGTGTGTGTGTGTGTGTGTGTGTGTGTGTGTGTGTGTGTGTGTGTGCGTGTGTGTACGTGCGTGTGTTCTCACCATCGAAGCAGTGTATGTGCAGAACAGTGTGAGCTCTCTTGCGATTGGCGGTCCACTCCAGTAGACAGGGTGGGTACGTCCGGACATACTCTGGCCCGACATTTAACCGCTGCAGAGCTTGAAGCAGACGGTGCTGACACACACAGTCGTAGCCCTCCGGGCCGTAGTCGGACACAAACCTGCAACAACAACAACGAGCACAAAGAGAGGCGAGAACTACGTCACATCTCTTCTCTCATTACAATTGAGTAACTACAGTACACAATCCAGTTACTAGTTAACAGGACATAATCCTCATGTACGCACTAATACGCACCTTATAAATGGAACAAACTGCAAACTTCTCTCAAACTAGAGAGCAGGAAGATTTTAAAGCTTTATCCTCTGACCTTTTTCATGATTCTTGTTTCTGTTTTGCTGTTTCTGTTCTTGTGAATGTTTTCAATTCTCAGGTCTAAATCTCAATGAGGCAAAATAAAGATTTAATCAAATACTTAACACGTGCTTAAATCATGTATAAAGATCACATGCATGCACTGAAAAGCAGCCAATAAATGTACAGTATAATTATTGCGTAGCCGTTTTCATGTGATGTGAACATATTTCACTGTTTGACTGGGATCTTACTTTAGCAAGTACTTGGTCAGCCTTTGAGAGGGCAGGAAGGCAGAGAGACAGGAGGACAGGAGGAGCCAACCACGCTCTGAATTCAAAATGTTAGGATTCCTCCACACCTAATGGAGGAGAGGAGGAATGAAAGAGATAATGTGCAGTAATAGAAAAATATTCTGTCTTATTTGGGCTTTTATTTCTATACCTCCGGCTAGAAAAAACGAGCTGTGCCTCACCTGATTGGCCACCTGAGCAAGGATCTCATCTCGGAGGCTGGGATTGGCAAGTCCTCTCTGGATGATGTAGTTCCCAAACAGATTCTCCTGAGCTCCATTCAAGTTTGGATCACCCATAAATCTTAGTATCTATCAGAACAAAGGCATTTACAACACATTCTGTAACCCTACAAGCCAAACTACACCTAATAAAGGTTGTAAGTCTTTCCTATAAGTCCTTAGTCTTAGCTTTTAACATTATGTGTAGACCTGCTTGAAATATGAAGGACTATATCTTACTGTGAGAACAGTCTGAATCATTATTTTGTTATGTGATTGCATGTACACATGTATGTACAAGCTTACGACACATGTACATTTCACATGAAGGCTCTCCAAAATGATACTACCAGAGTTTCAAAGAGGTTTTAAATCTTTAAACATGGTCGTAAAATCAAGATCAAAGGGTGAAAAAAAGACTTCTGTACATGTGGTTTGATTACATGTGTAGTGAAGCCACACTATCACAAATGGCAAATCCCTCTTAAGCTACAGGATATGTTCATTTGCCCTGGGTTTGCTTTCCTAGCAGCTGACTTGGAGTTTCCCAGCAGCATGTGAATGCAATTACGTACCAGAATGAAAATGTTCAGAGCTCCTTGTTTCAACTCCTCATCCATTCGAATCAGTGAACTGTCCAGCGGGGCTGTCAGCATCCCAAACAACGGCTCCTACAACACATGCACACATGCACACACACACACACACACACACACACACACACACACACACACACACAAACACACACACACACACTTGATTATACACAGGGACATGGATGTAGCGCTGCAACAACACTATTCTGGGTTCAATCACGTTCAACAAGGTCAATTTATGTTTTATTCATCCTCTATGTTCATCCAGTTTCACATGTAGATGTTTGTGACATGACTGTGTGTGGTTTCTGTGTGTGTGTTTACCCTAAATATGGCCCGGATGTAGTGTGTCATGAGGTAGTTGTTGATATCCAGGGGCAGGGTCAGCTGGGGGTCAACCCGAACCTTTGGAGCCTGAACCACCGCCAAGCAGTCAGAATGCAGCTCTTCACCACCTACACACACGCACGCACACACACACACACACACACACACACACACACACACACACACACACACACACACACACGCACAGCAGGCCATGTGTCACCACAGAAATCCGAAAGTAAATATTGTTAAATCCACCTGCAAACAAGGTGACACAAACACACATATTCTGATGGAAGTTTATTTATAACACAGATTTACTGCAGATCATAGTGTGTGTGTGTCGGAATGCAGTTCTTCACCACCTGCACACACACACACACGCACTTGCACGCACACACGCACCTGAGGCCGCCTGTAGCAGAATTGCCAGCTCAGCAGGGATAGGCAGCGTAGTCACATTCACCACTTCTCTGTTGATGCGATCCTACACTCATTGAAAACACACACACATACGACAAACATTTTTTAACACACTGACTTGACTACATCGTCATCTTTTTCTCAAAATCGTCTCTCTCCTCCCTTTCAGACTCTTTCACTTTATTTCACACCCTCACTCACCTCCTCTGCTTTCCTTGCAGGCTCCAGCACTGTCTGACAGAAAGACAACAGTATCACACTTCACACATTTGTTCATTTTTTAAATTCCTTTTTCAAACACAAATACTGCAAATGACATGGACACAGTGTGCATACCCTCATGTAACGCTGGCGGTTTACGATGAGCAGCACGACGGAGCGGAGCCTGATGAGGTACTTCCTCCTCAGAGCAAACTTTTTTCTGTTGAGGCAAAGCGTTAACAATGGAGGATGAATTATTCATGCAGATGGAGATAAAGAAAAAGTAAGAGAAAGACGTTGGAAGGAGTTGACACGTTTTGAGTTTTAAAGACTGACGTTTTACTATTACTGAAGCAAGATTTGTCTTAATTACACTTATAGAGTTAGTTATATTTTCTGTGCATAATGTGTCATTTCCCTAAATTCATCAAAGCGTGATCAGTGATCCCTGAGGATTCAAGAGGTTTGACCATTTATTGCCATTTTAATGTCCTCATTCAGCCAGTATGGGAATTTTTACACATTCGAATAAAATGCTAATTTGTATCACGTCTCCGGGTTTTGTCAGACTGGCAGTAAGTGAGAAATCTATCACCTTTGATGGATGAGCACGACCTGATTCCTCTGACCCTGTGTCCTCACATGAAGCACAAAAGCAGCAGGTTGTATGTGATAAGCTTTGACCTATTTGGCTCTCTGAAACCAAGCACTAAAGCCTAAATTGCTCAAGACTGAAACTCTAGACTCAAGTAGGACAGGGTGCTGCCTGTTAAAGAAAGCTCAAAGTCATCACTTTATCCTATTAGACATATGTGTGAAACTAGCATAATTAGCATATGAATACTTGACCTCTGTCCACCCAATTCTTATGAGTTCATCCTAAATTCCAAATGCACGTTTGCGCCAAATTTGAAGAAATTCCATGAAGGCGTTCCTGAGATATGACACAATAATCGGACAGATGTGAGGTCGCAGTGACCTTAACCTTTGACCCCCAAAATCTGATAAGTTCTCCCTTGAGTCCAAGGAATGATTGTGCCAATTTAAACAAAAACATAATGCCTCGGCTGTTGCTGGCCTGGAGGCCTAAAAACGGAATAATTCACAGTTTGCAGTGATTATCAAATAAAACACCTTCTTTAGCTGTTCGCCATTGTGCATCCCTTTATTTCAGGTGAACATTACCTGGCTACGTAGCCTCTGCAGCGAGTTTCAAACAGAATCACACGTCGCCGCAACTTGGCGAAGTGCTTTTGGACAAAACATGCGCGGGTGTGTCTCTGCAGCGCCATGGCAGCGATGTTCAACACACGGTCACGCTTTCCCTCCAACAGCTGATACAACTCCTCTTTCAGGAAAATCTAACACACACACAGAAATATCGATATCACAGCATTTATTTCTGACGTATGATTCATTTGACCTTATTTTGTTCCTGTGTATGTGGCTCACCTTACTGACTCCCAGCTGATACGAGCCGTTCTTCACCGGCCCGAGCTTATGGAGCATGATGACACAGTTTTCTCCGTCTGCAGGAGGAGGATCCTTCAGGCAGAGCAGGGCTTTATACCTGTGCATGCCCACACACAATGAAATAAAATGACAATCCAGTATGAATTCTGGAGTAAATGTGCTACATGTTTCTTAATGGGAAAGTTTGGATAGTTTGAAGCGGGGTTGTTTAAAGTACTTATCCATATCCTTATTGTCAGTGTATTACTACAGTAGATCAGGTCAGCACATCCCCAATGTAGAGAAACAGAAAGGAGTACGTGCACAGAAGCAAAGCAATGTACTGCTGTCGGTGGGGGAAGCAGCAAAACAGAATTGATTCACCTAAAAAAAACAATGTTAGCTAAAGTAACTGTTTTTGTCAGTGGAGTCTGGCGTCTTTGAAGAGAGCATAGATAACAGCTTCAGTTCCTAATCGGAAAGGGCTGTCTGACAGCATGGTAAAATGTTCTAAATAAAGCATATACTTATCAACTTACAACTATCTCTTTAACTCTGCGTGTGAATGTAAAACTTCTTGTTGGCTGTGAATCTGAGAGACCTAGTGTGCGGCTGATTGGGGTTCTGGGTATTCTGAGTTTTGGTAGTATTTATTTGTATTTAGTAGTTTTACTGTGAATATAATTGACTGTGAATGTTGGACTCTCAAGCTGTTTTTCTTTGATACTGTAAGTCAGACTTCTTTGGCAGCCAGTGGTCAGATGTGCTGTGAGATCAATTGGTTTCAACCGCTTTTCTACTGCAGGAGCTGACAAGTGCCAGATGGCTTGAAGAAGCATGAAGAAATTGGTGTGTGAATTGTGCTAGAAAAAGCCTATAATTCAAACAATTTCGACAATTTGAAGTGTGGGACAATTTGACCCACACTGACATGAACTCTTATTCCCTACAATAGACACTAAACGTTACATTAACGCACATCTTTGGGACTATATCTCTGTACGTTGCATATTCTTTTTATACTTTGTGCTGTGAACCTGCATATTTCTTGGACAATTTTGAACATTCCTGCTCAGATCCACTTCCAAAAACAATTTTATATTAATTCAGATATATTCTACATATTTGTTATAGTATTTTTCCATTTTCTTCTGTTCTATATTTATGTTTCTTCATTTTTGCAATACTTGTTTTTGTTTTTTATTTCATTTTCTCATTTGTGATTATGTTATGCGCCAATACACTAAAGCAAATTCCTGTGAAAACCTACTTATCATAAACGGATTCTGATTCTAAAAGCTGAACTGGAGGCTGCGATGAGTCCTGCACCATGTTTTGGCTTACATGGTTCAATCAGAGCTTACGTTTCTGCTCTAATACGTTTAAGGTGAGGATTGGTAAGTAACCAACCGTGTTAGGAAGCTGTGAAAGTGCAGTCGGATTGGATAACCCTCCTTCCTGATATGGATGGTCTCCATGATGCCAGAGTAATGTAGCTGAGTGTTGACTAGCTCCATGTCAAACCCTCCTGGCTCCTACACGTACATAAGCATACAAATAATACGCATGAGCTGTTACAGATCAATCAAAATGCAACAAAAAAAACCCACTGCAAACCTGCACACATTGTCCAACTTGCAATTATACCTTATGATGGTTTGACTTGATGCATCGCACAAAATAAGGGTTACACCTGTCACAGATAGATGAGAACGAACGGATGGATGAATGAATGTATGATTTAATAAAGGATTCGTACATTAGTCCAGCGCAAGGAAGTCAACTTCTCAACCGAGAGGAAACTAAGGCAACCAACGAAGTAAGAAATCAGTAGTCATGGTTTTACAGTTGAAGCTACACATTAACAGTTTCAGACTTAAAGATCTCCAGAGGACTGTTTTTATTTATCGATGAGTTAAATGGCTTCTACAAACACTCACATTAAAAGCTTATAAGATTACAAAAACTGATCTTTAATCACTTTAATCTATTGGTGCACCAAGGCACAACGCAATGGGCCTCATTCACCAATCGGTCTTCCGAAGAAATTTCTTCTTAAAACCTATATACGCAGTTACGTAACATTCTGACACTCATCGATGTTTTCTTATTTGGGATTTCTTCTTACTCAAGAGCACACTTGAGTTTGGATATGTTATGTTACGATATTGCATAAATAATTGTTTATTGCATTTTCTTCAATTTTACAGTTGTGTAATATAGGATTTAAATTACAATTGTATTTTTTATTATTTATAATGTTTTAATAATTATTCTCAAAGCATGTAAAATAAAAACTTCAAAAAGTAATAGCATCACAAGCATCTTTTTTCTGGGTGTTATTTTACTTTCACTACTGACTAAGAACCTGAATCTGAGGTAGACTTTTCTTAGGACCAAGAACACATTTAAGAAAAGACTGAGCAAGATGTTGGTGAATGAGGACTATTGTTCAGTACTCTTTGTCTATATAGGCACAAGGCCATAATACAGTATGTGGGTTGGATGTTTCCACATTGTCCTAACAGTTAAATGTTTCACTCAAACCTTTCCATCTTCTCCAGCAGCTCCTGCAGGCTGCTCTGGAACTTTGCGCTGACCGTGTTGGCCTGATAACGACGCGCCGTGCTGCTGCGCCGCACATTAGACCGCTGCTGAGACCCAGACTCAGAGTGCTTTAAGAAGAGGCTGGATAACATCTGTACACGCACGCACACACACACACACACGCATTGGGTTACATTTTTAGAAGTAGTTAAACTTAACGTCAAAAAATTGTATCGCAATGGTATTGTGCCACTTCACTACAAAACAAGGTTATGAGTAACAATCATGGTGTTTAGAATGTAATTGAAGACCACTAAGGGAATAAAGAAAGGGGATTATTGTAAATGTTGAAACAATAAGAGAGTAAGGCATAAGAAAAAACAAAGTGCATTTGAACATCTCACTCTGTTCTTGCTCTGGATGAAGAGGTCTAAAACATCCTGGCGGACCGTGTCGAAGTTCTTATCCAAGAATTTGTGCACCTGCACCACAAATCAATGGAAAAGTGCGAGAACAAAATTGAAACCAGAATTTTGAAAACAAAGATTACTATTTGATCAGCGGTGGATTAGCTTTGGGGGATCGTATTATACGCGCACAACAAAGAAATTACAAAAAGAAAACTATACATTTTCTATCACTAAACTTTTCAATAGATGTATAGGCGACTTTGTTCTCAAGTTCTAAAACATCTTAAAGTGGCATAAGACAAGTATTTTGCTTTTACGGCACAAAAGAAGTACATCAATCATTGTGCAACCCAATCGTGAGAGTATAGCGCTTATAGGAAGCTATCTGTAGCTATCCCCAGTAATGGGGGATATAAGATATAAGAGTATCAATGTAAGGTCTTTGCAGTTACTATCTTCAGTAGCCGAAATGTCGGACGGTGGAACAACTGAAGTAATCGTGGAAAACAAAATGCAGTGTGTCCTGTGCGGTGTTGCTAACTCTTTTCCACTGGAAGTAGCTAGCACTAGCTCCAAAAGTCACAAAAAGTCACTAGATAGCACCTTTGCGCAGTCATTTACATAAAGCTAGGTGATTGGAGGGAGAGGAGAGGGCCCATCGTGCTGATGGCAGAAGAGCTGTGGGCTGTGATTACTGTGTGTGTGAATATAATATATTTTGATATATATCTTGCTTTTTCCCTGATGGTCTGAATAATTCTCAAAATGTGTCGCTAGCAGTAGGCTCTGAGGAAAACAGAAAGAGATCCTGTTGTCTTTGCAACAGCAGCGCCAACAATAATACCACCTGGAAACACTTTAAGGGGAAAAGGGATCAATTCTTAAATGGTGTAAAGAAAGAAAGAAACTAAAGCAACGAAAGACAGGGAAATAAAGTAAAGAAAAGTACCTGATACGTGACTTTGCCAGCGTAGTGTGTCAGGGTGAACTCTGGCAGTGGCATCTTTGGTCTGGCATACAGCGGGTCGTTTCCATGGTGATAGTGGCACTTCTGAAGGAAGGTGTGGTCTGTTGCCTAGAGATGATTGGAGACGGTTAATGGTTGGTGAGCCATGGAAACGAAAGCAAGACGGCACACAAACACGTGTGTGTTCAGCAGATTGCCTCCGTCAGTTACTCGTGTAACACCGTGTTCATATTTCACTCAGAGACACTTCATAATATGTTTATCTCAAGATTAGCTTCTTACACTAGGAGCCCCGGGAATAATGATAACGGTAGGCAGGCAATTAAGTGAGTATGAGGGATCGTTTTGTATTGATCTGGGCCGGCAACAATACACTTTAGGCTCCTGGTATATGAGAAATAAAATAAGATGTTTAACTCAATTTCTTTTAAAAACTGAGGTATTAAATATTTGAATCATGTGTTCGTCAGCTGTTGCTTTTTTCCCCACAATACACCTAAATAATGTAAGACTTCAAAAAATGTCTCGTAATCTAATCCAAAATCATTTAAAGTACACATACTCGGCACAGGATGTCCCAGTGGATTGGATCTTTGAGCAATGAATAAATAAGGCCTTTTGCTTTAATTAAGTACTGTTTGTATTAATCAATCTTATTTCCAATTCACTTCTATCAATATCAGCTGTGTTTATTATACATGTTTTAGTGATTTCCTAAAACTTTGGGAATGAAGAGTCAACAAGTGTGGATGTACCTGAGGGAAACCGCACTGGTCGTCCAGTATGCGCAGTATCCCATGAGGCTTAGCAGCGATGAGGTCGAGACAGTCCTGGTTGTGGCTGAAGGGCTGCTGCTGCCACTGGATCTGCTCCCGCATGTACTCCTCCTACACACAGCACAAAGGTTCATAAGGTTGGTGTACAGTATATAAAACTCTTCTGACTCCACTGTTGGTTGTTTCCAGTGTTCACTTCAGCTGAAGTACTGCTGTGTCCACTATAGTTTGTCAGATTGAATGACCTTTTGGGTTTGGGTGTGGGTGTGAGAGCTTTTCTGAAATGAGTAATTTTACAAACAAGGCTGTAGATATAATAATATTTTGACTCTTCGTTAACAGTTTTTATAGCTACTAAATCTTGCCTCTTAACTAAAAATAAACATGATGTCATCTCTCAGATTTAAACGCACAATATGTGATTTTCTTCCACTAGGGGTCTCTCAGTCAAAACATAACAAAAGACGGAGTTTGGTGGTGTGGGATCATGGGAGTGGTTTTCTTCCCCACCCTTGCCATCATTGCAGGCAGCTTCTCCCGCTTTATGATTCCTTCATTGTTCATGTTCAGCAGGTTTTTACCAGGAGCCGAATTATCCACAGAGGTCACATCCTCTCCATAACATGTGTGTGTGTGTGTGTGTGTGTGTGTGTGCGTGTGTGCGTGTGTGTGTGTGCGTGCTTGCCGGGCTGATTGTGACTGAGTCTGTAGTGAGAGCACACAACTTTTCTTTACAGCATGAATGTGTCTAACTGTTTACTAATAGTCCACTGGTGGTCTGTAGACTTATTTATTCTTATACTTCTTCAGTTTAAAGTCAGACTTTGAATAAAATTAGTTTTTAATGCGGGGATGCAGCGCTATGTGTAACGATCTTTTCTTTCATCTCCCTAAAATAATTATAATTATTGCACGTATATGGCCAAGAAATCGGCTTTCCACAGGAGAAATCTATCTGTGGAAATCAGCTTTCTTTAATCCCCTACCTCTTGTGTTCTAGAGTTAAAGAAACCAGGTTACTCTAGATAGCTGACTGTAACCCAATCACTTAACTGAATGTGAACACGCTGAATGACTATATTGCAATGTGCAGCTAGGACCTGTTTTATGATTATGCAGAGTTGTCATATATGCTTTTCTTTCATACTTTGACTTTTCAACCATATTTAGGCCATCCTCTCTGGGCAAACACGATAATGTGAATAGAGCCAATATGGAAGTTAACGTGGTCCTGGTTCCCCTGACAAAAAGCCAATGGGATTTTAGACCTAAATAAGCTCTGTGGAATAGAAAAGTTAAAGACACTTACACATTTTGTTCAGCAACTTAAATGCAATGCCAGAAGTAAAAAGCTAATGTTTGGCTATGAAGGAACAAATGTTTGGAATGATGCCGTTTAGTAGTCTCATTTCGCACATAAAAGCTTCAAAATTCACAAGTAAAGTATTTACTGACATATTTTATGTTGTAGAAAAAGATGTGAAAATCCCTTAAGCTTTAACCACAGATCTTTCAGGCATCTAACCAAAAACCCATTCAAAAAACCCATTCAAAAAAAACCCATTCACTTCGAGAGGAGGGTAACTGGAGCGCAAAAATGCTGACTCATTTTGGGGTTTTAGGACTTATTCCTGCAGCACTCTATGAAAATATGAACTTGTAGTTTCCCTGACCTGCTCTTCCTGGAAGATGACCTTGTTAAAGAAGAACTGCAAAGTTTCATTGGCGTAGTTGATGCACAGCTGTTCAAAACTGTTCACCTGTAGCTCCTGTAGGGTAGAGGGAGGAGACAATGGGGAGTGAGGGAGTTAAGTTAACACAGCGCAGCTCAGATACATCAGCGCTGCAAAGTCATTGAGTGAGATCTTTATTTATCTTGACCTCAAATCCATATATGTCCAATATGGAGATGGAGAGGGCTTCGTTGCGAGGGTAGACCCTTCCGTTGATGCGCTCTGTCAGCCAACTAAACAGCAGCGAGTACAGGATCTTGGCAACAGCATCTCTATGAAAAACACACAATAAGGTTTCTATGGAAACAGGAAACCCGGTTCCTATGGAAACAGAGGACATCTGAAAAATCTCTCCCCCAGCCATGACGTCCTTTGTCCTCACATGCCTCTACCAAAGATTGGAGGAGAATATCAAAGACGCTTCACTCCCTCTCAGTAGTCTTCTGGTATGATTTTTTTTAAATGAGGTCACTAAAAAGCCTCAAACAAGACTAGCAGATAGGCCTTTTATTTCAGGTTATTCCATACAGAAGTAGGCGCGTAGTATTTAATTGAACAGATATTCAGACTCACTCACCTGGCATCCACAGCACTCTCTACTGTGAGCGGAGTGAAGATCTTCTCCCTTACTGTATCCTGGGGGAACAAACACATGTTAATATCTCTGTAATTGTTATGAAATAATAACCTTTGCTCATGGTATGCGTGTGAGGGTGTGATTATGTATGCAAAGTGTGTTCTGCTCACTGTCAGTTTGAAGGTGACAGACTTCTGCAGGCCGTCAGGTGAGACCTGCAGCAGCTCAGCTACTACCCTGATCTCCTGCGCGCTCACCACCGACGCGACTTCCTGACCCTCAGCCTGCAGCGCCGCACACCCACAAGTACGCATTCATTGTTACCATCATCTATCAACATCATCATTATCGTTCAGCTGTGATACTAAATGCATGTGCCTAATTTGCGTGTTGTGACCGAGAGACCTGGTGTGGCTGGAAGTACACGTTCCCCAGATGAAGGACAGAGGAGAGCAGTCTGTAGGTGCAGTTTTGCTCCTCTGGGGTGAAACAAAGGATGTCCATGGCACTCAGCAGACGCCTGAAGTCCTCCCCATCATCCTTCCCCTCTATGGTACAATCCCCTCCCTGCACACACACACACGCACACACACGTACACACACGTACACACACACACACACACACACACACACACACACACACACACACACACAAACACTGTTATCAAAAGCAACATACTTTTTTTTAATGAAGGAGCAACTTATCAGCAGCTGAAAGTCTGTTTCCTCAGACCTGCGGGGTTAAACTTCTCACCTTCATGTAGTAGGGCTGAGTCTCCCAAGGAGGAGTCCACATCCACAAATACATTTTATTAAATATTTATACCTCACTTGACGTCAACACACAGACTGTATGTAACAATTCTATATCTGGGGACAATAAGGATCAAATGTGGGTATTGTTTGACTGGAGAAGTTTTGATACTACTTAGTACGAGGTTATTTCGATCAATACCTTAAAAGGCATCGAGTACCGATATCCAGTCCTAGTCCAATAAGGTTAATGAAATCTTAAGTAAAGAGGTAAAAATTAAACCCTAAACTATGGTTTAACATTGTGTACTACCTTGTCATTTGGAAGTGCCTTCACCATTTCAAGTGGTAATTGTAAAAAGAAATGGTTAAACTACTATAAACTCATGGACATATGACACAGGGTCACAAGTAGCTTTGTTTGAGGGGTCATAACCACTGCTGAAGAGCAATTACAAAAAGATATCAATCATTCAAGCCTTACTAGAGGAAACACACAGTAACGAGTTATATATCTACTTCGAACATATATCAGCAAATGACATTCATTAATCAATATATACACAGAATACAGACTGCAAAGATCCTTTACTCTGTATTTTGGAACCGCAATGAGTTTTATGTTTGTGCCATTAATCAGTTTGTAGAATAAATGTGACACTTTCAGAAAATTGACATCTAATTTGTTAATGTGAAATTGATTACAGTGACCACTCCTGTTCTATGATCTGTGTGTGTGTGTGTGTGTGTGTGTGTGTGTGTGTGTGTGTGTGTGTGTGTGTGTGTGTGTGCGTGTGTGTGTGTGTGGAGGGAAGTGTGAGCACCTGATTCAGATAGTAGTAAGTCTCAGCTTCCTGCAGATACAGAGAGCGCTTCTCATGAGGAGGAAGACCTGCCAACATCTCATAAAAGATGTGATAGTTCCTCTCCGATTTGGCCTGTGGATGAATAAACACACACACGGCAACGTGACATACCTAAATCACACAGATCTGTGGTGGTAGATTTACTGAAATAGAAATAATGCTGTAAAAAAGACAAATGGATGGAGGACTGATGAATAGACTGGGCTGTGTAACGATAGAGTGCAACATGTTTGACACCTCTCATGCTGTCTTCCTCTACAATCTCCTCTTTCTCACAATGACTATCTGGTAAGAAGACTCCGCCTGACCTGCTGAGTGTGTGTGTGTGTGTGTATGTTTGAGTCCATGTGTGTGTTTTTCACCTGAAATACAATGCGGGACTTCTCCAACAGGTACTGAGACGTTATGGCACCGCTGATTACACCCCTTGTAAATAACACACATACAGGCAGGTTTACAGACAGACACACACACACACACACACACGCACACACTAAGTCCGAGTTAAGTAACAGGTCATGCATGTGTAATGTGCTTGGATCTTTTCTGTTCTAGAGGAAGATCAACTACTCATTTGACTGTGTTAGTGGAACATTAAGCCCACACTGTGTGTGTGTGTGTGTGTGTGTGTGTGTGTGTGTGTGTGTGTGTGTGTGTGTGTGAGAGTGTGCGTGTGCGTGTGCGTGTGTGTGGGGGGTGCTTGTTAGTTTTGCCAGATGAAGGTCAGTGGGACTTTCTTCCGACTAACTGATGTGACCGGGGTTGATTTGGTTTTAAAGTTAATTCTTTAAACTATTACATTATGTCATCTGATTTTGATGATCTGGAAATTAGGGAAATTCCTTGTTTATAGATCATCTCTGGATTTTTTACTTTTCTGGTTTCTGGAAAACTCAAAACTTCCAGAAGTGTTGTTTATTGAGTTTTTGATAAGAGAAAACCTTTTGTACATTCACATGAACATTTGTCTTGCATCAGATGCTCCAAATAATTAACAGAATAACATAAAAACATTTGTCAGGTCACCCTCCAGCAACAGAGAAACACACACCTGCTTTCAACCACATGTCTTACATCCAATTTTTTAATTTTAGGCAGAGAGAGGGGGGGGGGGGGGGGGGTGATTACATGGGTAGAAGTTGTTAGTACTTACTCCTCCATGTAGATCTGTGTGTATTTGCCAAAGCGTGAAGAGTTGTCATTGCGCACTGTTTTGGCATTACCAAAAGACTCCAACAGGGGCGTGGCCTCCAGGATCTGAACAAACACCACAGATGTTATCATGGCTACTTTCAACAATGATGGTCGTCATCATGAGAACCATGAACAAACAAGCAGAGGAACACTTTACCTCTATCTGATGGGAGACGGTCAAGAAGGAAGGAAAGCAATAAGAGTGTTAGCTTAAAAGACCTCAGTATGCACTGTATGTGTTAGCATGAATGTACCAATGGGTACATATTATACTGTATATATCTACCTGTTGTGTGACGTTGCATTTGTGATGTATGGCTGTCAAGTAACGCAGGATCAGTTTAGTAGCTTCAGTCTTTCCTGACCCGCTTTCTCCGCTGTAATAACAAAAACTGTTAACCCGAGTCTTTTACAGCACTTCTTTTTCTTCATTACTCATGGAGAGGATGTTACACATTGTGTACGCAGAAATGAAGATGGTCAGAAAATGGGCGTTGTTTAAAAAAATAAGCACTCAAATAGCACGTCACTGTTTAAAACACAGCTTCAAGTTTTGCTCAAGTAACAGTAACAGTTTTTCATACCTGATCATAATACACTGGTCCTTTTTGGCATCCATCATGGTGGTATATGAGAGATTAGCAATGGCAAAAAGATGACTGCAACACAACAAAAAATTTTTTATGAAAAATCCTATCATTGGTTGTGTGTAAGTGTGTATGTGTGTACATGTGCGTGTGTGTGTGTGTGTAACATGTGAAGTGGTAATGAAATCTATAACCCAACTCTCCCTTGGCAACCAACCAACAGCAGTGTAATAGGAGCCTCTTACTAACACCTGGGAGTGCTGGCATTTACACCTCTTTTTACCACCATACCTTACATGTAGACCAGGGGTGGGGAACCTCCGGCCTCCGGGCCGTATACTATATAATTCATAAACACACGCAAAAAAATCCACAAAAAAAAGAAAAAAGAAAAAGAAATCTAGTCAGTAATAGAATAAGCCGGGCGACTGTTTTTCCTGGCCAAGGTCAGGGTCCTTGAACACAACACGAGTGGAACGTGTCATCACGTGGTCACGTCATGTCAAAAAACTTCAATATTGACTGTCATTGACTTCAGTGAACGCAGCGTGGCGAGTGTAACACAGAAAAAGGTGGATGCGGAATGTCGCACTTTCTAGGAGAAATGGACAAACGATTATTTCTTTGTGGAAGTAAAAGGCCAGTGTGTCTAGTTTGTGCGGTGATGAAAAATAATCTCGAGCGTCATTACTGCACGAAACATGCCGATATGCACGAGCTGAAAGGACGAGTGCGTTTGGATAAAGTTAACGCTCTTCAGTGGAGTTTGGCCCAACAAGCAGCTCTCTGCAGAGCATAACATGAAAACATGGAGAGATAGAGAGGTAGACCACCACACCAAGAACAGACTGTTCCACCACTGCTGTGCAATTATCACTGCCATTTACAATATTCACTTTACATAATTTGTGCAATTATCACTGCCATGTGCAATATTCACTTTATTTTCTATCAACCACTTGGTACTTAAATTATTTTTTATTCTATGTAATTATTGTGTACTGCCTTTTTAATTCATATGTTATTTTGCTGTGACAACATACATTTCCCTGTTGTGGGACTAATAAAGGATTTCTGATAAAACAGAAAGATACATGGATAAAAAAGTTGCTTTTTTGCACAGCATGAAAGAAAAGTGAAATGAATGGGCTGAGGTTATGACTTCAATAATTAGTATGGCCCTTGATAGGATGTTGTAAAAAATAAAATGGCCCTTGATAGGAAAAAGGTTCCCCACCCCTGATGTAGACAGATGCAGTACAACCGTACAATCACACAGTGACATGCAGACTCGAAGGTTACAGTTGAATTTTTAGAGAGCTTTGTTGGTGTATACTCTTCAAAACTAGAAAGTGCTCAGAGGGTGTACACCTCCACCAAGGCTGCACAGTCATCTACATTTTAATATGAGAAATGTTTCATGATATGCATTTGCATGGGTTTGTTTTAAAAAAGGGAGTTGACTCTGGTATAACTTGCTCCATTTTCACACACACATTGTTAACCCAGGGTTAACCTAAGCCCAGGGCTATACAAATCCTGTTGTGCTTGTAATTGGACAACAAAAAAAGAGTTCCATTGTTTACTTAAGCCATGTTTCACACTGGCAACATTTATCCCCTTAGCTCCATTAGCCCCTGGCTAACAGCTCACTTAGCTCCAGTGAGTTAAGTGCAGTGTGAAAAGCCTTTGTATAATAGGTTATTATGGGATAGATATGGAATATGGAACTAAAAAAATAGTAATAGATTGTTAATTATATTGCGATGTTGAAAAAGTGTTCTTTGACCAATGGCCTAACTTTCCATCAGATTGTATCGAAATGTGCAAATAGATTTTGAGATTTACTGTTTACCAACACATAGACATAAAAAACAGACTGAAAACAAGTTTAGGGGCTAATTGCCCAGGTCTAACACACACAAAAACACACACACTCCCAGGTCTTACGGAGGGTTGTCACTCAGGCCGTGGCCCTCATACTGAAGAACCATGTCTGTTCCATAAATGTTGAGCAACTTGTAGGGATTCACAGACACGAGGATGCTGCCTATGTAGGTCTGTGTGAAAGAAAAAGAGAGAAAGAAAGGACAAGAAGGAGAGTGGATGAATGGATGTCCATGACATTTGATGATATTAGTTATCTAATTTGCATATTATAAATGAAACATACATATACAAGTTCCTGGTCAAAGCGCTTCTTCAGGTTCATTAAAATTGTGGTCTCATTCAGCTCACTGAAATTAAATACAGATGAAATTAAACACACACGTACAGAGCACATATTGTCCCACTGCATCAGGATTCCCACACATCCAAAATTAATTATTTTTCAATGACATTCAAGATATTCCTCAGGATGTCAAGAAATCTATTTGGGTGTTGCATCTTAATAAAATATCTAACACACACACACACACACACTGTAAATATTTGCTTGAAGAAATTCAAAGGATAAGCATGGAAATGTGGTGTGCTCCTCTGCGCTGGAGCAACAAAATGCTTGTAAGTGTGCGACGTGAATGACTGATGCTGTTTGTTAATACTGGATTCTGCTTACGGCAGCTGTGTCATGTCTTCCATTCCCTCTGCCCAGCGTTTCACCCTGTGGCCTGTTGTGGGCATGCTTAGGATAGAGTAGATCTGGACACACACACACACACACACACACACACACACACACACACACACACAATACAATAGAATTAAATTAGTCCAACACTGGCAGGCAACATTGTCAAAGCTTGAGGGATATTGTTATCAGTTGATATAAAATATACATACATTTAAATATTATTTATTTACATTTTTGTAATGATTTTGTGGGCTATCCAGCTTCTAGGTCGTACGCTTCACAGTTATAGCTTGAATAATATCTATATCTCACTAATTCCTATACCAATGTATCGTTCATCCACTGTCATCATAAAAATCATAAAATATGAATAAACCCAGGAAGTTATGTGTAGCTACCTTGTCATACCAGCTTTGACCAGGTACTCTATCTCTGTCAGGAGTCCAGTCTTTGTCCTGAGGCTGTCCGTTCACAAATCGAGGAGTGGGTGAATATCCTTCTAACACCCCGTCTTCTCTGTACATGGACCACTTTGACAGATTCTGGACCGTCCCATGTGGTAAAACCCTCTCTGCTGCCCAAACATCTTCCCCGCCTTCCCCTCCTCCTTGTGCATTTCTGGCCCAGTGTCCTGAGCGAGGCCCATAGGGTGGAACCACAGCATAGCGATTATCCTCACCCTGCAGACCTGTTGGCACCCTGTATGAAGCATAGCGAAGCTGCTGGTTTTGGACGGCTTCAGACAGGCGTGGGTTGTGGAACTGACGTGTGAGAATAGAGCCATCCGGCAGTCTGTGGAGCAAGGATGGGTTCACTTTAATTAAGAACATGTAAACAGGGTTGAACAACATTCACATTTAAAATGTGACATCAAAATCGACCGCAGACATTTCTCCAGGGGACCAATAACCTTTTCGAAAAATCTACATTTTGACGGATGAATCGGACTAAATTAAGTTCCTGTACAATAGTTCAAGGTGTAAAAGAAGTCCCTGCTCTGGGGTTAGTAATTTCTGATTACTCTGAAACTTTCTGGGTGGGGTTTGCGAGGCCGAATGTTGCTGTTTGGTCAAAGAGAAACTCCTCTGGAACTTGTGTACAACTTGTGTACAACTTGTGTACGGCTTGTTTCATAAAACAAGGACTATTAAAGTGTTAGTAGTGATATTAGGATGGAGGGCTAACATTTATTGATGTGTAGTAATGTAGAAAACAACATTAGATATTTTTGTTCAACCTAATTAAAAGAAAAGAGGGTGATAAAGAGAGAAAGTGTGAACAGCCTGAGACCATGAGCTAACAAGAGACAGAGGGAGCTACGGCTGAGAGTGGTAGGAGCTTATGAGAGAGATAAAGCAGTGATAAGAGAACAAAGTGAGTTAACAAGAAAAATAAAATGGCCTACTCTTCACTGTTCCTTGGATACAGTGGAATAGGAATGCATTACTATTGTAGTTTCTGAGTAGTTTCTCTTGTAACATAGTTCCTTGACATCTTTGATCGAAAAGAGCAAATATTGCATTCTCGATTGGTAAAATGTTTATGCCAAGCTTAAAGCATGATTTCTCTACAGGTAATTCTGTGCACCTGGACAAGCCAGTTCATTCTCTTGCCCTGTTTAGACCCGGCATTAACATATGTCTTATGCGACCACTTGTGATCTCACTTCCCCACTCTGTATGCAAATAAATGTACCTCAGGAGTGGAGTTTCATTAAAACTAAATTATGACTGGTGTGTAAACTGCATGCCAAACGACAATGATTATCGGTAATATTATCTTCAATTCATCTCTCTCTTCTGCTTCGCTCCATGAGTGTGAGTGCGCACGCCCCGAACCGAATGCAGAATGAATATGGGACCTTTCTCAGTAACACACACACACACACACACACACACACAGTGGAGTAGGCGGTCCTTTAATGTGGCCCAGGATGCATTTGCATACACACTGCTAAAATAATGTGGAAATATGCGGCCCAGACCATTTTAGAATGTGGTCTGAACTATCGGATCTTCGGATTTCCCATCTGTAGTAAGAGCTTTCCGCTTGTGATCGGATCACAAAAGACGCATGTTAATGGAAGGTCATCTTATAGTGTAGTTCCCTACCTGAAATTGCCACCACGGAGTTCCTCGTTCCGCATTGCAGAGGTAAGGTTGGGAGCGGTGGGTTTGGGTGCTCCTGACAGTACAGAGCTGTCTGTTAGATGATAGAGACCTGCAGACCGAAGTGCCTGGTTTTGCCTCAGAGCAGCTGAAAGGTTGGGAGTGGAGGGCTTCTGGCCAGGGATAACCAGGGAACCATCAGGGAGATGGTATGATGCACTACGAAGGCCCTGATTCATAAGAGCCTGCAGAGCAAGAAACCAGTTAGTTTTTCAAGCTTATAATCACAACTTGCTGTAGTCTGTAATGACTAAAATGCTATATGCTATGCTATGCTATATTTTATTTTATTATCATTTATAACAGACAGGGTTTGTGAAAAAACATAATAAAACAAACAGGTGCCAAAGCAAAGTTAAATTTAGGTACATTTAAGGTACACACTTTAGACAGGTTAGGGCCAACTGGTTTCCGTGGGTCAATGATGATGGTTCCATCAGGCAGGGTGTACGACACACCCTTAAGATAGGGATTCTGCAGGGCGGCTTTCAGGTTGGGGCTCTTTGGTTTCCTAGGGTCCACTATAATAGTTCCATCTGGTAGGGTGTATGAAGCTCCTTTCAAGGCTGCGTTATTGAGGGCCTAAGTATTACAACAGCTGGTTTCAGTTAAGGTATGCCTGAGAGGTTCAACAAGTGCAATTCAATTAATCATTAATAAAACTAAAGCAGCAGCTTAGTATATTTGATATCAATATCTATTAGCGAAACAAAATCTACATCAATTTGTGGGAACTACCCTATATGTGATGTGCCCCTATATACAAGTTACTATATAAATTAGAAGGAAGGAAAGACTAAAACACACAAAGTAACAAAACCAAAAGAGTCTGAACTCATAGCTAACCTTAGCCAGGTTTGGTGAAAGGGGTATATTGGGGTCATGAACCCCTTTTGGTAGTGTGAAGGAAGCGTCCCGCAGAGCTGAGTTTTGAAGGGCGCCGGAGAGGTTTGGAGAGACAGGTTTTCGTGGATCAATGATGATAGTACCATCGGGCAGGGTGTAAGATGCCATTTTTAAATAAGGGTTCTGAAGTGCCGCTGCAAGATTTGGGGACTTCTGTTTCTTGGAGTCAATCACAATAGTACCATCAGGGAGAGAATAGGAGGCTTCACGCAGAGCTGGGTTGCTTAGAGCCTTAGCCAGGTTTGGGGAAATGGGTTGCTGAATAAACAGAGACCGCAGAGTGAGAAAAATATTCATCAGCTTTAACTTATACATGGTTAACAATAGTAAGGATAGAGAAGAAACTAATACAACAATAAAACGTTCATGAGTCAAGGGTTACTTGCTGTCTCGGGTCTATAATGGTGCCATCAGGGAGAGTATATGAAGCAGTCTTGACATCCCGGTTCTGAAGAGCTCTGGAAAGGTTAGGAGACATGGGCTTCTGGGGGACACGGGGGTCCTGTGTGGGTGAGTGGTGGGGTGCAATACAGGAAAGTACAACTGTTATTAAAAAATGTAGACTAACATGCATGTGAGGTTGTACAGGTATTTCCTTCTGTACCTACCCTGATAACTGATCCATCAGGCAAGGTGTATGAGGCTCCACGAACTTGGCGGTTTTGCAAGGCACTGCCTAGCAACGGGGAGGATGATGGGTGTGCATATGGTGACACCAAGGATCCATCTGGAAGCCGGTACGATGCCTGCATCAGCTGTGAGTTTTGCAGGGCACTTCCTAACATTGGTGAAGAAGAAGGTGGAGGTCCATGTGGGGACCGTCTAAGTTGCATAGGTGACTGATAAGATGCTTGGCGGAGGTTTTGATTCTGTTGAAGAGCATTATGGAGCTGAGGCCCAGCTGGTGCATAAGGGTTACGCCGTTGCATCATAGGGGATCTTAAAGATGAGACATTCTGCAAATTAGAACGGTTCTGTAGTGCATCATGAAGCAGTGGTGATGGGCCAGGCTCAGAGATATAATCATATGGAGTAACAACAGTTGGCCCATATGGTGAAAGAAGCTGTGGGGTTTGATAAGAAGTCACTCCTCTTAGTGCCTGACCATGTCTCATGGCTCCAGAGAGCATTGGGGATGAAGGTACAGATTGGGCATATGGGGACTGAGGCCTTTGAATAGGAGACATATAGGAGGCTTCTCTCACCACCTGGTTTTGCAGAGCTCTGGACAGCATAGGGGAAGAAGGGAGCATAGGCTGTTCATAAGGAGACATTGGCATTTGTAAAGGAGAAGCATAAGATGCATCCTGTATAGCTTGATTATGCAGAGCTCTGGACAGCATAGGGGAAGAAGGGAGCATAGGCTGTTCATAAGGAGACATTGGCATTTGTAAAGGAGAAGCATAAGATGCATCCTGTATAGCTTGATTATGCAGAGCCCTAGATAGCATAGGAGATGAAGGGGCCATAGGCTGCTCATAATGTGACATTGGTCTCTGCAGTGAGGAAACATAGGACGCATCCCGAATTACCCGGTTTTGTATTGCACCAGAAAGCATAGGGGATGAGGGAGCATAAGGTTCTGCATATTCGGTAACCATCTCACCCATGTCTACCATCTGGGCTGGCTCTGGGCCAAAAGGGGAAGCGAAAGATGCCTGTCGAATAGACTGATTCTGCAAAGCACCCGATAACATAGGAGAAGAGGGGGCAACAAATTGATGTGACTGCTCAGTATAAGGATCAGCATAGGGGCCACTAACATACGTTTCTTGTGCATAAGTGGGTGGATGGGCAGATCGAGGGGGCAGGAGGGGGGAGGACTGACGAGAAAGTCGAGAAGAGAAGCGCTGGGATCTAGGATGTGGCATGTGTTTAAGGGAGGGCTGTGGAGAGGCAGGAGGCATCCTTCTTTTAGACTGCTGGGCCATGAGGGGACGTCCTCGAGCCACAGGGCGAGAAGGAAATCGGCCAGATTCTCTCCTCCCCAGGGGAGCACGGTGGACCATGTGAGGAGAGTGAAAAGGGGAGGAAAGGAGGGAGGAGTCCACTGTAAGAACAGAAGATCTATTGCTACGCATGGAGGAGTCACGGAATGGACGTACATTTTGAGTGGGTGGGGGTACTGGGCGCCCTCGGAGACCCATAGGCGAGGGCCTGACAGTACCTAAGGGAACATTTCCTCCCATCCTAGGACGTGCCAATGGTGTGGGGTCCCTGTGCAGCCGAGTTGAGCGACGGGAGAGGGTAGGAGATGATGGGGCAGGCCGAGGCCCTGCAGGGGACAAACTGCGACGGGATAGGGAGGGAGAAGGAGAGGGTCTTCTACTGAGCTGTGGAGAGTGAAGGGGAGACGCAAGACCAGGGGAGAGGGGAGGGGAGGGTGGGCCACGCATCTTTCTCCCTCCAAACGAGCTGCGGACTGGAGAGGGTGAGGCTAGAGGACTTCGCCTCCTCATTGAAGCATGGGGTGAGGAAGGTGGAGAATGTTGTCTCATTGATGCTCTTGGTGAGGGTGGAGGACTTCGGCGGATCATAGAGGCACGGGTTGAGTGAGGGGGTGAGGGTCCTCGAGCCAGAGGAGTCAGTGATCTCTGAGGTCGCATTCTACGACGGGCGAGGGGGGAGGTCATGGGGGAGGAAGGAGGTGAGATTTGTCTCGACATGACAGAGGGGGGTCTTTGGATATTAATGAACCCACTCCTCATGGATGGTTGTGGGGAGGGGCTGCGTCTCTGTGAAAGCATAGGAGAAGATACTGGGGAAGCCATGGCAGAGGGATGGCGCTGCATCTGTGGTGAGGGCATGATGACAGAGCGGCGGGATGGAGTCGGAGAGGGTCGCAGGCGGCGCGTAGTAAGGGGGGACATACTTGCTTGTTTAATAATCATGGCAGTTGGAGTAGGGATCACTGAGCCATAACCCTGTTGTGCCATCATCATTGGGTCTGTCATCAGCTGAAAAAAACAAACAAAAGAATAAGTGCAGAATAAATTGAGAATGAAACAAGTTTAGGGAAAAATACATTTGGTGAAAATGGGGTAGCAGTGCTGAATATAGTATTGTAGTTTGAATGTATGATATTCCACTTAGAATCAGAAAATAGTTTTTGTGGACCACATATTGAGAACACATTTCAACGCATTTTTAGAAAATGCATCCATTCTTAGCAGAGAAATTGCAGTTTGTTACTGCCAAAAAACTTATTAATTGAGAAATCTGCAGTAACCAATAACTGCCCAACTCTCCCACTTCCTTGCAGCTACAAAACCCCACTGAGCAAAAGAAGCACAGGGTCTGTGTGGCTATTATTTTACTATGCTAACATTTGTTTGGGAGCTCTGAAGACTGGAGCAAGTGTTTATGCTTTAAACATGTTTATACTGTAAAATGTGCATACCAGTATAGCACACAAAAACCACAAAATAACTTGAACCCTGAATTAACTCTAATTAGTCACCATTATGAAATCAATCAATTACTGAAGCTGATAAAGAAAAAATCTCCAAATGAAAGAAATGGAAGAAACCTCAGGGAGGAGGGATCTCTCTAAAAAAGTTTGAGAAACACTTCTCTAGGGTGATATTACTTAAAATAAGGAACCATAGGAAAATGGACATGGTTGTAAGCCAACATAATTGCAACACAAGAGCATTATTATTATGTCATGCTGTGTTCCTCGTGTTAAAGTAAAATATTTAATATATATATATATTGGGATCTCCTTATGGTTGCTTTGTGAGGAATGTTAGTGGTCCACTTTTAAGGGAGTTTGAACGAAGAACGTTGAGTTGCATCAATTTGTATGCTACCATGTATTGTTTGTTTTTTTCCATCGAGGACCAATTTAAAAATAAGTGTTGTTAGTTATGCGTGTTGTTTGTCTCATAATAGTCTTTTAAGTTGTTGTGCTTTTAAATTCCTTATAAAAATCAAATCAAATCAGGCTGTGTAACTCAAGCTGGTTGCTTTGAAGGGCAGTGGAGGTATGCTTTCTACAAAACAATGGGAATGTTTGTCAGATTTTCACATGTTCACCCCATACTGTAAGAATCAGGTTGAAAGTTTCCCTTCTGTTACTCTCGGGAGTTAAAGAGTACAGTTATACAACACAAATGACCCAACAAAACTAAAAAACAAAATTACCTGTGGCGTAATCATTTGTGGAGACATCATCTGTTCCTGTTGCAACATCATCTGTTCTTGAGGTGACATCATTTGTTGTGACATCATCTGCTGCTGTGGTGATATCATTTGCTGGGGCATCATCTGATGCGGTGGTAACATCATTTGTTGCTGTGGTGACAGAATCTGTGGCGGCATCATTTGGGCGGACATACTCTGTTCTTGTTGTAACATCATCTGTTGCTGTGGTGACATCATTTGTTGCTGTGGTGACAGAATCTGTGGCGGCATCATTTGGGCGGACATACTCTGTTCTTGTTGTAACATCATCTGTTGCTGTGGTGACATCATTTGTTGCTGTGGTGACATTATTTGTGGGGGCATCATCATTTGTTCTTGATGGGGAAACATAGTTTGTTCTTGAGGAAACATCATCATTTGGTGTTGAGGTGACATTCCCATTTGCTGCTGTATTGACATGTTACCAAATTGACCAGGTGCAAGAAGAATCTGGTCTTCATACTGGATTTCTGACATGTCTTCAAATTCTGGATCAGGTGGCAAAGTAGGTGGAGGGTGCAGGGGCACATCTAGACGCTCTTTCCCAAATAAGCGCACTTGTGGTCTGGGAACTCTAAATGTCACCTCTCCTCCCTGATCTCCACCGGTGTCATCTCCATATTGATCATACTGGTCTGCATACTGGTCCCCATACATGCCCTGTACCTGATTCATCCCTTGCCCTCCAAAGCCAAAGACCTGTTGGCCTCCTGGTGGGACTCCCATGGCCTGCTGTGAGCTGTAGTCTTGGTAGGGCATGCCAGCATCACTATAACTAAGTTGATAGTCTGGTTGTAATCCCCCTTGCATTCCCATAGTGGCTGCATAAGGGTCCTCATAATAACCTGCCTGTCCATCGTCAAAGTAACCCCCTTGTCCCTCACCGTAGTAAACTACTTGACCATTTTCATCATAATACCCCTGAGCCTGAGGGTCAAGAAATCCATCTACCTCTCCACCATGCACATGGTCCTCACCCAGTAGTGCATAATAGTCCAGACCCTCATCACCATACATTGCCATTGCCTGTTGTTGCTGGTAACCATAGTAATCAGCTTCCTGGTTGTTATAGTAGCCTTGGGCCGAGGAATAAGGGTTATAGTAGTCCCCTGTGCCGTCATCGTAAAGACCACCTTCATAATATTCTGTATTTGGATCATAGAGTCCTTCTTCCTCATAGTAACCCAGGTCTTGATAGTGTGCTACCCCTGCTCCATTGTCATAGTAATCAAACTGACCCTGGCTTCCATATGCTTCCTCATCTCCATAACCATCATCATAGCCTCCATAACCTTTCTGGCGGACTAAATGTTGCTGGTCGTATCCATAAGCCTCCTCATCATACTCATAACCACCATTGTGGTGACCTCTGGAGTTGGCTTGTCGGGAATGTGCTCTACGTCCCTGTTCTGTATTGTCTTGCATTTTAGTGGACATAAAGCGTTTAGTCAGCCAGTTAGTTGCTGCTGCAACCTTACCCAACAATGCACTTCTGTTCTTGAAGTCGTCAGGAGGTCCGTCACCATTCTTTTTTCCAAATAAGCTTTTGAAGAAGCCCCCCTTCTTCTCATTTGATTCTTTCCCGCCTCCCAGACGAAGCAGCATATAGGTGGGCTTCGTCCCATCATTTTTCTTCTCTTTGTCCTCCTTCTCCTTTTTCCTCTTCTTGCTGGCTTTAAACCTCATCATGAATCGAGAGGTGTTCTTGAGCATGGACTTGCGGCGTTTCTTCTTAGCCATGCGGTTCTTTCTCTTCCCCAACCCCAGGAACAAACGCGATGTACTTTTCAGCTTCTTCCTGCTGTTCCTGCGCCTCTTGATGCCAGAAAACTTCATGAACATCCTGGACATGTTCTTTAGACCTTTCTTTGGCATTTCCTTTACCGGAAGCTGCAGAGCTTCCTCTTTTTTTTTGCCTTTCTTTTTCTTGGCATCAGCATCAGATTTCCCTCCTTTATGGTGTTTGCCGTCTTTAGATTTCTTTTTGGATTTGCCATAATCCTCTTCGTCGTCGTCATCCTCCTCTTCATCTTCTGAGTCATCCTCTTCTGAGTCCCCACGTCTAGACTTGCCCCCTTTCTTTCCCTTAGCCCCCTTGCCTCCTCGCCCTTTCCCTCTCCTGTCATCCTCTGAGTCTTCCTCCTCTTCTTCACTGAACTCTTCATCCTCTTCATCACTCAGAAGCTCATCCTCTTCCTCCTCAGACTCCACTTTCTTACCTTTCCCTTTCTTTCCATCATCTTTACCCTTGGATGGCTCCTCCTTTCCCTTCTTCCCCCCTTTCTTATCATCTTTCCCACCTTTCTTATCATCCTTTCCACCTTTTTTATCATCCTTGCTGGGTTTCTTGTCATCTTTCCCTCCCTTTTTGTCATCCTTCCCTTTTTTTTCCTCCTCTTTCTTTTTCTCTGGTTCAGGTTTTCCCCCCTTCTTTGCGTCCTTCTTTGCGTCCTTCTTAGGCATTTTCTCAAGTGGCTAAGAGCACACCATGCCCTCTCCTCGGGATGCAATGCTATAAACCTTTAAATGTACAAACACACACATATTAAATACACTGTATGGTAAGTAATACTGTATTTTAAGTTTAAAATGAAATATATATATATATATATAATGGAATATTTTAAGAAAATATGATCATGAGTCTGACCTTTAAAAGATTCCTTGCTTTAGATATGCCTAGTTGACTTTGTGCCAGCACTATATGCAGGTTCTGTGTGAGGACAGGTCCACCTGGCCAAAGCAGTTCTACACTGCCCAAATCTGGTCCCCATGAAGGCTCCTGTCCAGACAAATTTTAATGTCAACAATCTTTATCCAAAACATAGACACATGAATATGTACACAAATTCTAGCAAAGACACAATGAAACCAAGTAGTTAAGGGTGTGTTCGTAAATCCAATATGACGCTCTACACAAAAATAACAGAGTTGTTGTAAAATGGATGAAAGAAAAACTTTCCTATCGATATGTATAATACAAAATTAGTATTCGCTGAGTGTTGAATCATTTAATTTGATTCACCCATCAGTCTGCAGTTTTTGCACTTCGCTCTGATGGTTCCTGCTATTTCAGTTGTTCATCACATTCTCTGCGCTAGAAGCTATGCTGCTCTGAGAGTGTGGTGCTCTGAATAACCGAACAGTATATTCCAACAGTGCTCCGAATTTACGAACAACCCAGTTGGTGCAATTTTGAGTGACTATTTACGAACGCACCCTAGGTAATCACTGATCTACATATCACTGCACCACTCTTGTCTTAACATTTATTTACTAAAATTATTAAGTTAGTTGTAATGGCATCACAAACTGTTTTTACACTTCAGTGGAGTCTCCTGCCTACTAAGGGATCTCAAACTCTGACTAAACCCTGCTCTGGATCTCCGATCCCTCAACTGCAAACCTTCTAAGCCCTATCTCTCTATTTTTGTACACTAGCCTAAACATCTCTAAACTGAAAAAGCTCTGACTCTTATATAGTAATACGACCCCTATTAAGAGATAGCCCATATCTACCAATCAATGCAAAGCTCTATTATAGGCTCTAAGGTCAAAGGGTTCAATATATAACTTTAAACACCTTGTATAAATCTAATTCTGCTAATGTATGCACAGCATTAACTGTATTATGAAGCGTGCACTGCAAAATCTTACAAAAGCAACTTTTACTGTGTTGGTTTTTACTCATTTACTAACACAGTATGATCCCTGCAGAATTAGCTTTTTTTTTTTAACTGGATACAAACATTAAAACCACACAAACAAAACATGCAGCTGTTACTCCACTCATTCACCAAGCCAGCTTTCCATCATAGTCACCTCCACATTCAATGACAAACAGAATAGCAAGTTTGGTGGTTGCCAGAATCTCTGCAGTCTTCAAATGTTTTGCGTCCTTACAGTAGGTCTCTTCATTAGCCGGTTAAAAAAAACGGAAGCAAAAAACAACAACTCTGGGACAAAGTCTTTAGGTCACACTCAGCTTCTTCCTTTGACCTACTCCGTCCTCTGTTGCTCACTACAACACATTCCCTCACTCAACACAGCACTCTGTTCACACTGCCCTCCTCAGAGTGTGTGACAGCTAGTGTGCGTGTGTTTGAGTAAGTGTGTGTGTGTGTCTGTTTGTGTGTGTGAGAGAAAGAGAAAGAGAGAAGGGGCAGATGGATTGCCTGTATGTGTGTGTGTTTGCATGTGCCTATATATGTGTATGTGTTTGAGTGCAATTGAGGAGTTCCTTGTGACGGGTCGTAGAAGGAGTCTTAATTTGTCATCTGGCTCTACAGGTGAAATTTGAGCGCTCTGGGCGGTTGAGGGGGCGGGGCATAAATAATACAAAAGGTAGACAGAGAGAGACAGACAGACATGGGATGCAGAAGATAAGACTGAATGGCAATAAGATGTCATCAAATCTGCAAATATCCAATAATTATTAACCTCTAATTTCTGTGTTGCATACACTTATGCATGTGCAAGTACACACCGCTATTTGACCTTAAATCTACTGCTCTTTTTCCAGAGTAACAATATGCTGTCAGGTGTGTGTGTACGTGTGTGTGTGTGTGTGTGTGTGTGTGTGAACGAAGATAAAAGACGCACAATTTTAAGACATGTTATATTTAAACAGCATCAATATGAGCAATGCAGGCAGCCACCAACCTACTTCCACATACGTAACAGGAGCAGAGGCAGGAGAAACACCCACTTGTATTGTAGATATATGACGTCTTCGTTCCGGGTATCAATAACAGAGGAAGGACTCTCTCAAACACACAAACAGAGCCAGTGAAGGATCGGTAACAGGGCTGTGATTATTAGCGCCATCAACCAAATTATTCCTCTTCCACAGGGAAGGGGTCGGATTGCCAGATCAGTCCTGTTACAGGTTATAGGTGTTGGGTTGCCAGATCCTGATCTTTTGGTCTTGGTGTGTAAGTCTATCTGATCATTACCAACCAGCAAAGAGCACATGAAGTGTACGTGTGTGTACACAGTGTGTTTATGCAAGTTATGTCTTTGAGTGGGTGCACATGTGCATTAAAAAGACGGAGAGCGTGATGAAAGAGTATTTTTTCCTGGATTTCCCACGGTTTGTCTCTAACCGTACATCTGCCTTTGAAGCATAATGAAAAGACCCTAGCAAACGTGAAAAGCTCTGAGTAGCAGCCAGTCTCCCTCTTCCTAAAGCAATCGCTGCTGGCAGGTGGTCCTCCATCTTTTGATAGAATTTGTAGAGAAGAGACAACACAGAGAGACCGGGATACATGCCCGGGAGAGAAAAGCAGATTTATGACAGAAGTGGACTTGATGAGGCTCATCAAAAGCATTTAGGTCCTGAGGGGGAGCAGTAGACCATCTTTGTCACACATACACACACACATGCACACGCACACGCACACACACACACACACACACACACACACACACACACACACACACACACACACACACACACACAAAGCAATCTGCTGCTATCTAGTGGACCAGCATTACACCTGCAGCAATCCTAATAGTTTGGAGTTGAGGTAAGTTTACAGGCCTGCAGTAAGTGTCAGGCTTGCAAGAAACAAAGCAATTACCTAAGCATTTTGCATTGTTTTTCATGATTTAATATAGTCTTATAATGAGTAGAAATGAGATACACAACTCCAGGATAAACATTTATATTGCAGGAGAGAAGTAAATTAACCAAAGTGTGCAGGCAGGCAAACAGATAGACTGAACAGTTTGTGTGTATACCAAAGGGGAGGGAGGAAGAGTGAGTGCACCAAACAAGAACCTACCTTTCCACCGGCATACCCACACCGGAGCTCCGTAGTCACGTTTCCCCATCCTCTTATAGGTTGAAAAGGAAAATATATATATTTTTAAACACCAAGACATTTATATAAATCTCGTTTACATGTTCATAGTCTTAACACAGTTCCTCACCTCTGCTGCTCCTCTGGCGGGGCTCAGAGCAACAGGGGTCGGTCAGTAGAGGGGAAAAGTGTGCCACCGGGAACGGAGGATGAATATTTAACGACCGCTATTCTTCGGTGACCGGCCGGGGCTTGAGTTCCACACACTCCGGTGAGAACTGATGAGCACCGCGGGTGGGCAGTGTCGGTCATGCACGGTGATACACACTGATGTACGTAGTGGTAAATAAACAAGGTGGGTAAAGTTAAAGAAATGTCCGTTATTATTTGAATGTGAAAATGTTTTTCAAACTGCCGTCTGTCTAACGGTCGAATGACGTAGCCTAGCTTACATCGGCAGTTAAGTTAAGAGCAGTGGTCGCATTATTTAACGTGAAGTGGAAACACTGTTGGTTTCCTGATGTTTTCCAATATCCGGAGGTTTAGTGTAAAGTTGGGACTTTGGATATTTACCATTTTTCTCTCATGTGGACTTGAACACCATGGGGAAAGTGTGTCATGAAACGGCTCAAGGGACAAATGGTGAAGCATAACAAGAGAGCGAGATCAAAAAAAAAATGTACAATAACGTCTCCACATGATGAGCAGTCCTTCCGCTGCCCGCCAGATGGACCCGCCTGACAACAAACAAACAGCAGAGAGCCACCACGATCTGCTGCATCTCCACTGGATTCACTCCATAACCCAGACGACCTTGCCGTCTCCCCCACATGACCGACTGGCTGCCGGTTTCAAAACAGGTTTAAGGCTTTGATATTGAACCAACTGTGGAGAGCCGCGATGCAAGACCTCGCTGGTTTTTTTATTTAGAAAAACAAGCCTTAGGCTACGTTTGATCTATTTTTAGTGTCGTTCCTGAAACAGTGATTTACATAGACTTCAAGCAATAGGCACATTTGCAGTGTTGTAGTGTTTTCATATACTGTTGACATTCTGCAGCTGGCAGCCACAGTCTTGGTCAGTGCTGGCAGCTCTCCAACCTGCCAGCTTGTTTTCTGACCAAAACCAGGTCACTGCTTTTATTTTTTGCCCACTGACAGCAACATAATCAATTACTAGGTTACTTTAAAAGCTGCTTGAAAATACAACTACTGTGGTGCAATTGAATAATCCAAAACTCTCTCCTTTGGTCATACCATAAATTAGAATAAACCAGCATTTCCCAATCTCAGGGTCAAGACTCCCTTAAGGGGTTTTGAGGAGATAAACAGGATGTTGAAAGCAGAAAAAAACATGTTCTGCTCAGAAACTTTTTTTCCTGACTTGTCGCTAGACCTCCTTTGCTTTTTTTTACCCTCATGTAAATTGCTGGATCAGTTTTACTTCACTATAAGACGATCTCTCTTTGGTTGAACTCAACTGGTCACCACTGGTAAAATTAAGCAACCTGTGACAAGGGGAAGCAAGTAGATATGGCTTTAATTCGAGGAGTGATTAGCTTAATGATAGCCGGGTATCTTTTTCTGTGTTGTGATTTTAAAGCGCTTCAGGGTAGTAGCTATGTCATGCTCTTTGGAAGCAAACCTTACCTGAATTATTTGGATTGTTTTTAGAGGAATTGCCGTTAGAAATTGTGTCCCACTGACAACAGCTTGCTTAGGGCACTGAAACAGTAAATATCCATAATGCTTGCCATGTTGTATGGCCCCTGTCTAGCTCTGGGCTCTGTGAATCATTCAAGGAAAGTAATGGCATCATCCTGCAGGCACAAGCTTCAGGAAGGTGGTGATATTTCTTCAAGAAAAATGTTGTTACAAGTGCAATTTTATTTGAGTAAAGAAATGTCAGAGATAATTCGGAACAAAGATTTAAAATGTAAGTTGCCTAAACTCGCAATCTATGCCTACACTGGTGAGGTGGAAGTAGAACAATTAGCCCCAGCTGACTGCTTCTGAGTTTGAAATGGATGCAGTTGTGAGCTCCCAGGCTCTGCTGGTTGGACAGCAGGCAACAGATTGGTGAGTGGATCACCAACATTATTTTTTCTCCTGAAGGAGTCCGCTGAGTCTGGAGCTGGAACAGCTGTTCTGAGACACTGGATCTCTGCAGGTCAGAGGGTGGCTGTAGAAAGCACCACTGGGATAGAGAGACCTTTGCATGTGTGAATTTGTCTGTGTGCTTAAGAGAGCAAGAGAGAGAAAATACAAATGGATGGATAGATAGATAGATACAGATTGTTTAAAAGATAGAAAAGCAGCAGGGTACATCCAGCAACACCCACTTAACAGAGGCTCCACCTCGATAGGCCGGATAGTGGAGGATGGCGAGGCTTCTGTATCAGAGAGAGCCCCGCTGTGTGTTCATCAGTTTAAAATTATCCCTGCTGCTGCTGAAGTGTCCTTGAGTCACATTTTGAATCCCTTCCTGTTCAGACTGTGTTGAGACTCACCTGACTGCAGTTGCAAACTACAGTGAATTTGTCCCTGTCACTCACAACTTTTGTCCGTCTTTTATCCACAGTTCACCCAAGCTCAGTTACCACATCCACTCTCACACCCACTCCAAGATGGATATAGTAAGCGTGTGTGCGCGTGCACGTTATTGTCTAATGGGAACAGATGGAGAAATTATCTTAGTTTTGGGGCTTAACAACATATAAACGTACATCCATGAATGGCTCGAATAAAGTTACATTAAAACACAATTCCATAACTAAACTACAAAGACCATAATGGATCATTCACATGCTCCTGGGAAGGTCCCATTTCCAGAGTTGGGAAGTCGTTCTTCCAATTTCTGTTTTTGAGTCGTAATGTGGGAACAACATGGACGCTAAAAAGAAGATGTGTTGCATTGTATTGCTCGGAGCGTTAAGACGGCACGTTCAAATCTGTTTCCAAATGTTGTTCCGACTTCAGGGGACGTTCACATGAATTTTCCCTATTCGGGAACTTATTTATCTGATTATTCTGACAACACATGGATGCAGCACAATGTTAACGAAAGTGAAACATAGTTTGTGTATGTACGCTCCAAAAAATAATGAGTTCTTCCTTGACCCATGCTACACCCTTGTACAAAGTTTTAGGAAAATTGGGCCAGGACGGACAGACGTACATTCCGAGCCGAAAACACAACACCCTTGGTGGCGGTAATAAGAGCAGGTGTGCATTAAAAAGTAGTCGCAGTCTGTTCGGCCTTGCTTAAAATGGACACTGCAGTAGGAATGGAAGTTTTCTTTTTTGCCAGAGGTGCTCTGAAGCAGCTGCCTAGCTGAAAGGTGTAGTGAAGGGGGTGTGAAAGGTCCTTTTTGAATGGAGTCCTTTCTTTTTGCTGCAAAAAAGTCTGAGAGTTGTGTTTGAAGAGTGCCGGCGTTTTGGGATGAATGCTTGATGATTTTTGTTTCGCTTTTCTCTGTGAGGAAGTTGTACCAGAATGCAATGTTATTGCCGATATACTGGATTAAAGGAACAGTTGGCCCCAACATCAAAATATATATTTTTGGATTTATCTGTTTTGGTGTGAGTGTGAGTGTGTTGTGAGAGATGTCTTCTCTTGAATTTAATGGAACTAGATGACACTCGACTTGTGGTGCTCAAAGCACCAAAAAATACATTTGAGAAACTCAAAAGCAATGTGTCTTTTCAGAAATCATGACCCGGATACACAAGATAATCCACATAATGACATAAATGATCACAGCATTTAGTTTATCAATACAATATTAACTCAAATATTTTAAATCACATACACAATTTAAATGTATGTTGTATGATAGCTGTTGGTATGATTCTCCTGTAACTATTTAATTAGAGATTGCAACTGTAAGCCAAAAGAGTTTTGCCAATACAAGTTATATAAAGAAATGATGAGATATATTGCAAGTATTTAGACCGTGCCATATAACCACAATGTCCCTTGTTCGTTTCCAGCTGTGGGTCTCTGTTGCATGTCGTACCCCTCTTTCTCATCATTTATTTTCTGCTTGTGTCTACATCAGTTCAACGGTCCAATATGAAGAAAAGATGAAAATTCCAAAACAATAATATAATTCTAATTAACATAATTATTCTTTTTATGTGTAGTTTTAATCACCAAATGATCACACATAAAGATAAATAAAACCTGAGCGGGGACAGTTTAATACATAATAAGACACAATGTACTACCATTAACACCATCAGAAGATTAAAAATATATATTTTAAATCTTTGCAAACTTTCTTGGGCTTTTATTTCACACAGTGGCTTATTAAAGTGCTGCAGGCTCCGTGGGATAAATGAAATGATGAGTCATTTTGTCTTGACATTGAGCATCAGGAACCTACAGTATATTCAGAGAGGAGGAGAGGATACTGAAAGTACAGTATATGAAGGGGATGTTCAGTAGCTTTAACATTAATGTTGTATTTATATTATATACCATTTATTGATTATAGTATACAGAGAATAATGCAAAGTGGTCATATTTGTATTCTCTGAGGGTTTTGGAAAAGGGCTTTAATTTATAAAAAAACAATGTGTTATCTCTCCACATTCATACGATCAAATCTACCAGGATGTGAGAGCATGTCTTTAAATGAATGAAAGAATTAAAGAATTTAAGATCTCTGTTTCTCTTGGGTGTTTTGAAAACACAACAGTCGGAGGATTTCGCTTAACGCTGCCTTAGATCTACTCCACTCTCAAGTATTTGAGAGCAAAGGGGCAACAGAGATGAAATTACCATGTTGTTTTCCGCACAGCAGGTAATTATTTGATCATCAGCAACCACTTGCTTCTGAGATCATGCTTTCATGTTGGGATGGTGCTGTGTAACAGAGATAACACCGCTCTTGGCACTCAAAATCACAGAAATGGAATTTGAAAACTGATGCATCTCATAAGCCTATTGGATGAAGCCAAATGACAATTCAAGATCTTTTTAAATAGAGGAAAGTGGGCAGTCCTCCCGTAGTTGATATTGTTCTATTTGGACACAAAGCCAAGACACACGACAGGGGGCACACCTGTGGCCTCAGACTTGCCAGACTTTCTTTTTTTGACTAATTGTGCTGCAATTTGAGACATTCTTTCACACTATATATGACATGTCGAAGATGTACAGCTGCAATTTATCCAAATTGGTTTCTCTCACTCTCTGCATACTGATGCTTTGTGAGCAGGCAAGTTATACACATTTATATTCAGAAGGGCTGACTTCTACAGACCTGCTGTAACCTCCACACTCTGCCGCTCACGCTGTGGAAACATTGAAACAAAGTATTCCTGTATGGTCTACAAAGATCCAGATTTTTTATTTTTTATAGAATGCTTTAAATACACTTGCCATTCTAATAACCTTAGTGGGTGATGAATTTTAATGTGAAATTTAACATTTGGATGAGTTTGGATTATTTTGTATTTAACCTTAACAGCCTGCAGTAAAACAAAAAGGATATAATACTATCCTCCGGTGCTCTTTATAAGCTCCTAATTCACTGTGTAGAAACTGCAAATTCCACACGTAGCTTAAACAATTGTGGTTGGAGAAATACCTCTAACGGAAGTGAACTTTCACCCAAATTGGTTTTATGGTGTAAAGTGTGTCATATTTACTTGAATAATTTACATTTATTTAGTGGTCCATATGTCCACTAAAGGTTAAATAAAGATTGAAAATCAATCCCCAGGAGGAACTGGATGACTGGGCTACCTTGCTTAGCCTGTTGTCACCACAACCTGGACCCAGTTGAGCAGTGAATGTGTGGATAAACGGATGAAAATCAGTATAACAGTACATTCGTAGACTAAACTGGACTACATTTCTCTTGCTATTGTTGGCATGGTTTCCATGCTCTCTGCCCCTACATTTACTGAAACAATTCTGCAGTGAGACCCAGAAGCAAAATCAGCAGGTAGGAGTAGTAGTACAAAAGCAGTTTTTGCTAGTCAGATGGATACATATAGGTCAGCAACAGGTAGGCAGTCAGGCGGAGGCAAACAAGACTAGAAGGGATCAGGCAGGCAGCCAAAAGTCCAAAACCTAGTCTCTAAAACAGGCAGGCATGGAGAAACAGGGAACAATAGACAATCTAGGTAAATTACTAGAATTACTGGGCAGCTATACTATACTATAGTATACTATATATTATCTGATAGGTTGAGATAAGGTGACTGAAAAAGGTTGGGGCAGTCTCTTAAGTCACAGCAGTACATTCTCAGACTAAACTACGTTACTCTTGCTATTGTTGGCAAGGCTTACATGCTCTGCCCCCTAAATATCTTACATTTCATATCACTGTAACAGATCGGGAGTGAGACCCAGAGGATAGATCAGCAGTTAGGAGTAGTGGTACAAAAGCAGGCTTTACTAGTCAAATATATACTGTAGATCAGCAACAGGTAGGCAGTGATCACAGGCAAACAAGAGCCGAAGGGATAAGGCAGGCAGCCAAAAGTCCAAAAAAACTAGCTGTGTTCAAAGTCACTCAAACAGGCAGGCAGGTAGAGAAATCAAGGGAATAAAGGCTGCCATAGACAATCTGGAAAAATAATTACAGCATGGGGCAGGTATACTGTGGGGCCGATGGGAAACGAGGTTCTGGTTATCTGATAGGTTGAGATCAGGTGACTGAAAAGGTTGGGGGCAGTGTCTAAAATCACAGCAGCACATTTTTAAGACTAAACTACATTACTCTTGCTGGTATGGCTTCCATGCTCTGCCTGCTAATCATCTTGATTTTGGAGCTTCCAAATGTATCTTATCACTGTTACAAGATCTGGTTTGAGACCAAGAAGCAAGATCAGTAGGAGTAGTAATACAAAAGCAGGCCTTGCTAGTCAAAATACAGGATGTAAAGGTCAGCAACAGGTAGGCAGTCAGCGCAGGCAAACAAAACCTCAAGGGACAAGACCGGCAGCCAAAAGTAAAAACAACTAATAAAAAAAACTAGCTGTGATAAGAGACAGATAAATACAGGTAAGATACCTGCAATAGACACTCTGGAAAATGACTAGAATGGCTAGGGCAACTGGTGGACAGGGTGGAAGAGGAATGTCAGTGTCTAAAATAATAGCAGAGGATGGATGAAAATCTATACGCTGTACATTATTAGACTAAACCTCATTAGTTTCCCTATTTTGGGCAAACTTTGCAGCCATAGAATGTAGGCATCACTGTAACAACTCTGAAGTAAGAACCAGAAGCATGAATCTGTGGGAGGAGTAAAAGAAAATAAGATTTTAGCAGTCAAAAGGCAGGATATAGGTCGGAAACAGGTTGGCAGTTAGCTGAGGCAAAAAGAACCAAGGGACCAGGCAGGCTGCCAAAAGACCAAAATGCAGTGGGGGTCTGAAGGTCCACACAAAACTGGGTTGGTAGAAACTGAAGAAATCTGACTTTGTGAATGTGATGTGTGTCCAAAAGACAGTAGTTTCATTGAATTATAAATGTGATGACAGCAGAGGTTAGTGCACAGTTTCTCATGGGAGATATTTTGACATGTCACAGCAGCACAGTTGTGAATAATTACATTAACGATGACTGAATTGACATACTGGGACATTTATAAAGAATTAAGAAATTGTTAATGCTATTAGTAACAGCTGTATTTTTTGTAATGCACAACTCCAGGAAAAAAAAGAAAATGTTTTGTAAAAGTCTGCTTTTTATTTGTTTTATAGTTAATCAAATGAAGGTAGTTATCCATTGGTTAGTGGCAGTGGTTATCTGTTTGGCCTTTTTCCTCTGATTTTCACAGACTGACTTTGATTTCTCAGTTGACTGTTGGCTCATATTCATTAGTCATATATATACTTTTCTATTTACAGAAACTAAACAATAGTTTGAAGGGGAGAACCATGGATCAGTGATGCACTCAACATCCACATTCTCTCTCTCTCTCTCTGGGTAAGTCATGGGTGTCTCTATGCTCACTGCTGGTCCCAGTTGGCCACTCATGGTCAGTCCACCTACGCCTCTTAGTGTTGTTGCCAGCGGCAGAAATGTACAGGCAACAACAATCAGGATACAGAGAGTCACCACATGTATTTCTTTAGCAAATGTTCATATACCACACACTGAATTTGGCACACGATTGATTAACATTAAAGGCTAACCCATGTATTTTTCAACCTGGACTCTATTTTCCCATGTTTTTGTGTCTAAGTGACGACAGTTTTTGAAATTGGTCCAGTATTGAGCTGCAATGTATTTATATCAGGCAATTCCACACTGTCAATGTACGTCTACTAAAAGTGCTTTGTTATGCCACTGACAGCACCAGATTGTTATTATAAGTGTCTGACAACATTATGGAACGAACCATATAGAGAAATAAAACAATTTTCTTTTACCTTTTGCTTGATCCGGTCTGTTTGTTATAGTTTCTAACCAAGTCTAACTCATTGAAAGGTCTCGTTCTGACACTTTTAACTGGCACGTTCAAGCTTGCGCTGTAAGGGCACTTACTAACATTATTGCTCTTTACAACAATGACAGGCTCTGCACATTTGAGGAAATTAAAACAAAAGTATAAAATTCTCAATACCAAATTAAAATGTTCTACAGATACAGCACTGTTAGAGATTTAACAAGGACTACTGCTCCATCAGCTGTTGCCCTGATCTTAACACAATGGACATAAAGACTGTCTGAAATATCTTCCCCTTTACTACATAGTACACTACATTTACTGTCATGGAGATGTACACGTAGTGTCCATGACATGTACGCTACTTTCTGCTATCAAAATTGTACATTATAAGTGATGACACAACATGATGATGATAAGTAAGTGTAAGTAAGTATTACTGCTCAATATTGAGTATCCATTAGAAAGGGAGGAGTGAAGGAGTGGACAAAGGTGGGATTTCAAATACAGCCCTAATTTAACACACAAACAATTGCACATACATGTTTTCATATAAACAGAATATCTTTAGTTTTCATTTTCCACTGTTATCAACCATAACCAGTGAACTCACCACATTTTTATTTTTGTAAGATATTGGAGCCATAATGAAACTGACAACGTGACAGTCTATAACAGCATGTGTGTGCGCCGTTCTCACGGGTGTGGTGTAACAAGGATAATATTGGCCAGTGGGCATCAAAGTACAAAGTGTCACAGAAGATTACACAGCAGGTGACAAACACGCTGCTTCATGAGAGACAAATAGTTCCTCTTCAACCATGTTTATGTGGCCTTCACTGATCACTTGACCAGACCATATGTGCCAAGAAAATGCTACAGTGTCACCTTACAAAGGTGTGTGTGTTTCTGTCCTTGTGTTAGGCTCAACTCTCTCCCTCGGTGGTCCTTTAAGGGATGCAACAGATGGACAATATTCTTGCAGAGTTGGAGTTTCCCATTCAGGAGATAAATGTCCCAAAAACCAGACTGCATGAGATTACAAAATGACCAAGCAGAGACTCCTAAGACCACCAACAACTTCAGTATTACTTCATAATAAACAACAAAACAAATTATAGACACACAACTCAGTAAACACCTTGAAATGTTGACTTCATTTGATCCTTTTACAACAGTAATTAGCGTAACTTTCATAGTTTGCCTATGGGTTTAACATATTGTTGAAAGTTTAAAAACATATAGGCATTGCAATTTATGGCATAAGGTAACTTGCATGTGTCGTTCATGACGATTGGTGGTTTTCCTGAACGGCCGACTGCTGCCTCAAATGAAATGTTGCGACCGCATAATCTCCTTTCCTTTCGTAAAGGAAGGTCCAGTGTATGGACATATGTATGGTGTGTGATTACAAAGGAAGCATTGAAGCTAATTTTCTTATCATTTTTAAAATTTGAATAGGTACTTCCGGGTCATTTTGCCCAGTTAGGAACCTTCCTAAACATTCTGTATTTCTGTATTTCTGTATTCCTTCCTGTATTTAAGAGCTCTGCTTTAGGGAGCGCATGTTTTGCTCAGGCCGGACCAGATGTCTCAAAGAAAGGCAAACAAAAAAACTAAAGTGTGACCGTACAGGAGTTCACTAAATGCTTGCAATGCAATTAGAAAAACACATTTACTGCCAAAATACTAAACTGTGAGTATGGTGTATGAAACCAAAGCTATGTCATCATTTATCTGTTTGCTGATGTATGTGAAATGAGGCTAAAAGGTCAAACTCAATGAGGAGTTTAAAATGTAAAGAAAACTAACGCTGTGTGTGTACCAGGGTTACCAACGTTTGAATCAGCTGTGTGGTAGCAGGTGCGGCCATCACAGCGTAGCATAAGCTGATTTTTTAAATGTCTTGATGAATGGAATCATCATGACTTGTATTTCAGAGTTATCTGAAAGTAAAATCCATCTCTTTATCTTTGCCTCCTTTGTGAACTGCTTAATTCTTTCTTCTTTACTTCTATAATAATTGCTCCTTCGAATACTTTCAAAATATAACAGGCTAGTCCCTCTGCTTCTGTTCTTACCCACAAAGGAGACAATAATTGATCATTGTGCTCTTTATTAACCCGATATGCTGATGCCAGCATCCAATGACTGCATTCCCCACCACCAGGATAAAGACTTCATCAGCATTTGGACGATGGCCAAGCTGGGAGTTTATGCTAATGTTTGATTATTGGATTCATCCCCATAATCGGGCATTATCCCCAGATAAAGTCTATCCGAATCTAATTTATGTTAAACCAACAACACTAAATGTTTAAGCGACTGTGCTCATTGATATCATTACATGTACTTTTTTTTTTCCAGTTTGTGTTTTTCGTTTTAATGGAAAACAAGTGAAACAAGTGTGCTCGTGGCTTTTAAGAGCTCAAGAGGAACCTCAAACTGCATCATTGGAGTGGCATATTTCAGTGGTAAATATTTGCAGGTTGTTCAACCCCACTTCCATCGAGAAGATCACCGGTGTTGAGCGTGTGTGTGCTAACAAACAGCCTCACCAACACTGAAAAAACAAAACAGCCTAGTTCCGAGTTTTCCACCTTGAACGGCTAATATGTTCTGACAAACCTTTTAAACCTTTCAGTAAATCTTGTATTTACAGGTCATACTGTGAGATCCCATCTGAAAATAAGCCATTCTTCAATCTCAGGTTTTTGTTTATTGCCAGTAAGATATTTAATGTACCCTCTGGCTATGCTGATAATAGAAAAAGCCATAAAAAGTTACAGCCTTGAGATGAGCTATTTCTAATTGTTCTGCGGACTGGGCCAATTAGTTTGATTTGGCTACAGCCTCCAACATTGAAATGCTCTATTTCACCTACTCCTTAGCCACTGTATCAAAAGTACCCAACGCACTGTACACTCTGAGCACCCCAAGAATTTAACACCCTGAATATACAAATGGGGTTTCCTGTAGTACTGGGAATTTCCAAGCTGTCAAATAAAGCACCAGAGCGTGCCCTGGTGCTTTAAGTGCAAATTAACCAACACAGTCTAATTGTGTGTTTTCCCAGATCAACTGGATGACATCATTTCTGAATATTTTTGTGTTGCAGGTTGCTTCTCGAGGTGGCTCATATTAAGGAGTCGGTGTACTCTCTGCTTCTCTGTGTGTGCAATCCCAATGCCATGCTGCAGTAGTCTGACCTCCATATGACTGTTGTGATTGTCAACTTCAGTTAGACTGGACTTCATGAAACCTGCAGGTTAGTTCTTGAGTGTCAATAAAATAGTTTGACCATTTGGAAACTATGCCTTTTTGCGAGAAGATGGATACCATTTCCATGTCTTCACAGAGGATTATCTTAGCTTGGCGTATACTGTAGACTGGAAACTGCTGGACAGAACCTTTTTGTTGGCCCTAATTTGAACATGAATTATTAAAATCCCTAAACTTGCCTGTTCTGGTTAAGTACACGTTGTACCTAATTAAAGAAGAGATTTTTATGCATCTCAAATTCACCTATTTCAGCCAAAATATAGAAAGACTATATTCACGAAGAGAGCTTTCACTACTTCAAAAGAACTTCAAACCTTTCTTGCTATTAATTATAAAATTATCGACTGACCTTTTCAAGCTCAGGATAATTGTTGGTGTGGGCAGGTGAGAAAGCCACAGCAGTGCATCAATTCCAACTAATTGATTTGGCGGCTGCACTCATGAACTTTTCACTGTGATCAGTACTGTGAAGGGAGTAATCAGCTATCAATATTCTGAGATGAGTGGTTTTCAAAGGTGCCTATAAATTTGAATGGGGTGACGATGTCGCTAAGGTAGACCCTAGAGTCTGCATGAAGGTTTCCTGAGATCTAAGAACTACATACTGCCGCTGAGTGGCTGCAGGAAGCAGTGCCGTCTGTAGGAGAGCTCATTCCAGGTCACCCACTCTCTGTGGGCGAGAGAGCAAGAGAGGGTGGAGAGTGCATGAGAGGGAGGGAGACAAAGTAAAAAGACAGACTAGAGAGAGAGTATCTATAACTCGGTAAATGCCAGCTATCACACCGTTCTGTTCCAGATAGAGAGCCTTGAATAAATGTCTGTTTATTTTGTTGCCATTTATTGACTGAGTGATTCATTTCCTGAGTCTATATAAAGCCATGTACTGTACCTACAATGTAATGTCTTTGCTATGGCAGTGCCTCAGTTGGAGAAAAAAATAAAGAGTCTAGATAAAAATGACAGAAAGATTTATCTCGTAGGCTCATCGTACAGTCATCAGGACGAACGCAGCCCACCTACTTTCTTTACCGACCAGCTTACTTCCAGTTCCATAGAAACATTAAAGTGAATCATACTTCTGTGGATTTCTATTGTGTTTGCCTGTCAATCAAATTGACTGATGATTGTCAGATAAGTGTGTGCCGTCCGTATGAAGCTGCCAATACATCTTAAAAACTGGAATCAGGATTAAGGACCAAGAATGTAATGTATAAATGTATAGATGTATAAAATCCACAATGCTATTCTTAAAAACACACACAAATTGATTGTAAAAATACAACCCAAAGTATGCCATCAGGTCTTGTTGTCATGGAAACAATGTGCTTATTACTAAAAAGATTTTTAAGCAAAGTTGACAGTTACAGGCTTTTATGCACTTGGTTTCAGTTAGCTGTGCAGCTAATTAGCAGTTTGTGCTTTAAGATATTTCCATATTAGTTGCCTCAGCAGCGAGCTGGCTGCTGCGAGGCTGCGTGCGCTGGGCAGGTGTGATCAGTGCGGCCGCTGTACATCTGTGAATGAGTGGCTTCCTATAGTTAGCGTGGCCAGTTGTTTATGAATGGGGACCTGAGTAGTCCAGCACAGTTCACAAAACAGAAACCATATGTATCTTGGTTGCGTCTCTGCCAAAACAAAAGTGGTGACACTCTGAAAAAGTCAGTTACCATGGATACAAAAATTGCCCACATCATTTTTGTCAGAGGCCTTGTGTAATCGTTTTCTCTTCCCTGTAATTTATTTATCTATTTATTAATATATTTATTTATCAGTTTGTTTGTGAGCCTGCCTGCTGGTTTCATAGTGGGAGCTGCTTTAATTGGACTTTTCTTTTCCTCTGATTCATTCCGGGGATATTAAGAGTACTGGGCTTTGACTATTAGCCAAACAACATTAGTGGAATGAGTTTGTGTCTTCAATAATTATACAGAGTAATAACAAAATAGTTAGCACATTGTTGACGCACTACTCAGTGATAATGGGTCTCCCTTGTTTTTCAAATATGTTACCATCACCGATTGGGCAGCTGGCTCAGTGGGATGTTTGGATGCAGCGGAGCCAGCATTTGAACCTGAGCTCTTGTCTGCATGTGTGAGCGTGTCCGGCATCGTCTCTGCATCGCGACATGCCCGGGTAACTTCTGTTTAATGTTGGCCCATGAAAGATGCATGACGACTGAGCCCAGCGGTTATAAATCAGTGATAATAACAGGGACGCACGTTCAGAGAATTTCAAACACTGTCAAACTACAACTGTCTACAAACAGAGCTGACTCAGTCTACTTTCCATGTGTTGTGCCGGTGTGCACCCGATGAATACATACTAAATGAGAAGGAGAGATGGAGATCCTCAAGTTTATGCACCACCAGAATCCTGAAAAAGGTCAAGTTTCAAGTTTTTATTTGCCATATGTAAGTTAACACAGGGTCAATGGTATAATGAAATGTGTCTGAGAGAGACAGCATGTCAACTCAGCTGTCAAAAAAAATATATATATATATATATAAAATATTTTAAAGAAAAGAGTTAATTTAAAACAATAATAACAAAAACAATATTATGTACATAAAAATAATGGGGGGTTGTGCAGTACTGTAAATAATAATATGTATTTATATTTATGTAGTGCAGACAGTGAGAGGGTGTGTCTGTGGGTCTGGAGGTTGAGAAGCCTGATGGCTTGGTGGTAAAAACTGTCCTTGAGTCTGAAGGTGCAGCCAGGCTCCTGTATCGTCTTCCTGACGGTAACAAGGAAAACAGTCTGCGTGCTGGGTGGCTGTGGTCCTTTATGATGCTGTGTGCCTTACGGAGGCACCGCTGGTGGAAAATGTCCTGAATGACTGTTGCCAATGGTGTGCTGTGCCGCATCCACCACTCTCTGAAGCGATTTGAGCAGAACAGCTTCCCATACCAGACCGTGATCCAGCCCGTCAGCAAGCTCTCGATGGTTCCTATGCAGAAGTCACGTCATGTCCCAGAAATGACTATCGGGCGGTCTGCAGGCATGAATACCCTTGAATATTTAAAGAAAACGACAACTCCTAAAAGATTATTTATGGTGGCCCAGAAGAATGTATAATTATATTTCCTTGGAAACAGCTTAATGTTTAAATATAGAATAAGACTAGCTTAGCGATACTCTATTGGGGCTAATTGTTGGTTAACAAATGAAACAAAAATGAAAGCCACTGTTAATGGCCTCGCACAGCATTCTTTACAGTTCCCAAAAGAGTGTCCTGGGTCCAGCCTGTCCCAACAGAGCGCCTCTAATGGGTGAATAGGAGCAGGAGGAGATGGTGGTGGTTGGGCTGGTATAAAAGAAAGGCAGAGCTATTATATTAGAAACCCCAGGAATCTTTTCCTCAAAAGAAAAGTAGACCACCATTCGCTCCTCATGTGGTCTGTCTCCCTCTCTTTTATGTCCACGTTATGCAATGGTCTGTTTCTTTTATTCCAAGCCTCGGAGGCTCAGGCTCTGACGGAGGAGGATAGAGGACCTCAACAGGTGGAGATTTTTATTCTAGGGATAGAGGAGGAGGAGGAGGAGGAGGAGGAGGTGGAGGAGGAGGGAGGGAAGTGAAGTTTTCCTTAATATTTAGCCCTCTGGTCTGCTTACACTGAGCTGTTGTTTTTGCCTTAGTGTAACTCGACTTATGACAGCAGTCCTAGTAGATCCCGGCCTGCTAACATGACCCCATGCAGTATCTACACCATCTGTCTGCAATGGGACTCCATGGGAACACTCAGGGAGATGCACAGAGAGGCATGGAGGGAGAGCGAGAGGGGAGTTTTGTCAGCGCTCCCCAAGGACCCCCTGTGCTGCAGTTTTGATCTGCTAATTATGTTTAATTGAGACTGTGTAATTCATGAGCTTTGGCTCTATTTTCCCTTATCTCACCCGTTTAACAAACCCTGGCGCTGACGAGGAAACATGACACATTATCAGCAATTAACGTTTGGTATAGTAATTTTGAAGGAATCAGTATTTAAATGTTTTGGGAAGGGGGACCTCTAGATGATTGGGTTATAACATTTCAGATGCAATTTAAATGTTTTATCTGTGCGCAGTGGATGCTCTGAGGAGCGGAGGCGCGACGCTGTGACTTGTTTGGCGCCGAGACAGTCGTCACAACACACACACACGCACGCACACACACACACACACACACACGGATACTTGTCCAAAACGAGTGCGGTTTCTTATGGCGAGGTGACACCAGGTGATGCCATAAACGACGACTGATGGTGTGCGCCAAACCTCTCTTGCGTCTTCATTTTTTTTGGAGAAGACACAACAGGAAAAGCGACACACAGGGCGGCAGAAAGAGCCCCCGAGAGAGACATACAAGGAAGAGACATTTCAGTTTTAACGAACTGAAGTTTGAGTCGCTTTTTTTTAGAGGGCTAGACATGGCGAAATGTCCCTATAGCGCGCGCGCCCTCTTAACTCACCACATCTTTTTGATATTTTATAACGAGAAGATGAAGTCACCCCCCACCACCTCGCTCCCCTTCCCCACATCATCATTCTCTCATTCAGGCCCGTTGCCCATATGTTTAATTAACTAGGCTGATGTGTAAGTACCTTCAACCAGCGAAGCGTGGGCGGGCTGCGGGGTAAAGAGACTGCCGGAGAATATTTCCTTATTTCTCTCCACCCGGGCGCTCGGTCTGCTGCCGGAGCATCACCGGCGTAGAAAGCTACAAAAATAACTCGACCCGTTTAAACTTGTTCTGAATTGTTTAGGGTGTTTTTTTTAGGGGTGGGGGGGGGGAGTGCGGTGCTCGTTCATAGAGCGCGCGAGGGAGAGGGAGAAAAGACAGAGGGAGAGAGTGCGTGTGTGTGTGTGTGTGTGGATATATGTGTGTGCGTGCGTTTTGATGTTATTTGTGACGGAATCCCCCCTTCAGTCTCCAAGAATCCGCGAGCGGCGCGAGGAGGAGGACAGGAGAGGAGGAGGAGGAGGAGGCGCGCGGACCTGTCCACGAGCCCTCACTGCGGAACGCGCGGGGCTGCCGCTGGAGATTCCAAACCAACGCTTATTTTGGATTCAGGAGTCTAACTGATCCCCGCACCTCAACGGTTTTTTTTTTCTTCCCCCTTTTCCCAATCCGTCTCCGCCGTTGAATGGACGGTGTTTGACACCTTAAGCGAGAGGAATACTACCTATCTACCGGGGGTGAGGTGCTGGTGGAGGGGGAGGTCTTCAGAGGCAGACAGGTGGATTTATCCGTGTGGTGGTGGTGCTTTTGGGGGGACTGGATGGAGGAGAAATTGTTGGATTAATTTGACGGAGGAGAGTCTTATGTGATTCCCACTCCTGCCGAGGGCACCCGAATGGAGTAACAGGCTGCAATGTCATCTCCACCTGGCCGCCTGGAGAGATGTGTCACGGGAATGGGGTGAGTTGGCTTAATTAGAATGGGTTTTTATTTTGGCTTAGGTTCCAACTACCTCTGTCCTCTCGGGGTTGACGCGGATGTTGAGCAGCAATTGTCGGGGTTCAGTGGTTTAATATCTGCCTCACACTCACTCTCCTCTCAAAGTGGAGCAGAGGCGGGTTGGTGGGGTGGCTGGTTAGTGTTCCTCTCTCCGCTCCTTCGTTCGTCCGAGTCCCCGACACACAACCTGCTGCATGTCCTACATAGACGAACCCGGCACCGAAGAGAGGAGCGTGAGGGGAATATTCGCTTCGGAGCCACAGGCTGTTTTTAACTCTCTCTCTCTCTCTCTCTCTCTCTCTCTCTCTCTCTCTCTCTCTCTCTCTCTCTCTCTCTCTCTCTCTCTCTCTCTCTCTCTGACACACACACACACACACACACACACACACACACACACACACACACACACACACACTGTAATTTGTCTTTCTCACCGTCCTACCTTTGAATTTCACTTGTTTTCGTCACGCAAGCTTTCCGTCCAATAAGGCCATGTCTCAGCATCCACACACGCGCACGCACTTGTGCTCCGCTATACACAAACGTATAGGATAACACACACACACACACACACACACACACACACACACACACACACACACACACACACACACTTGGCCTGAGCTGGTATTTGATCTAAATCAAACAGTTAAAATGCTTATGAGTCACGAGGAATATAATGACACTGGGTGATGTGTATGGCTCATATAGGCACCAGCCTGTAGGCGCGCGTCCTTTTTATAGAACAGAGTCAAATTCAACAAGTCTGCGCTTTTGAGGGATGCAGTGCAATAAGCAATAGCGTTTTCTATTTTCTTCTTTTTCAGATCAAGTTTGAACACTTTTCCTCTGATTTCACTGACGCTGTGAGAAGGAACCAAAATGCCAGTAAAAGGACAGGTCATGGTGGCTGCCTGCACGGGCCCTCAGACCACGGCAGTAAAACTCAACATTCATCGCACGGACTCCGAAGAAGAAGGCGCAAAACCTCCACGACCGCAAACCTGCAGCAGCCACGCTTTGTGACACCGAAGGTAAGGACCGCGTCAGGGGAGAAACACCGTCAGAGCGGCTCAGACACGGCGCTGTGTGACGCTAAGCGGCGCTGTTGCATCACATTATCACCGGTTACTGATGAGAGGCCATGTAATGAATTCATATCTCATATTACAGTTTTCAGGCTTTGAATGCAGTCACGTTGTAGAAACACATTTTCTTCCGTTTTCCTCCTGCTTCCCGTGCCAAGTCTGACACACAAAGTGTCTTTTCCTCCTCTCAGGGACATGGAAGCCATCACACACACTCGCACACTCGCACACACACACACACACACACACACACACACACACACACACACACACACACACACACACACACACACACACACACACACAGACACAGATGTTTCATGGGGGGTAACTATAAGAGTCTGATACATGTCAGTATAGGAGCCTGAAGTGACGATTTATATAAGGCACTAATTCCTATAAATCTCCATCAGACTAATCATTCCTTGTGGCAAAGGAACGACCCTCATTTTTAATGCTATTTATTTTGTGTATATGTGTGTTAATGTATCATTATCATTTAGGGTAAATTATCATTCATGCCATAGCAGACTCATGGTGCTGTTGTAGGGAACTGGGGAGAGAGACTGTGGATGCTCAGCAGTAGCCTATTTTCTTGAATAGTGGGATGACACAAAAGGAGATCAACTCTGTAGGGCATTTAAACGCAATAGAGTGGGAGCAGTGAATGTCAAGCGCTGTTGCTGTCTTCATTAATATAAATATCTTGTGCAAAGCTGCAATGTATTCTGGGTGTGATGTCATAGCACCTTTAAAACCTTAACAGTATTTTATAGTAGGCCTACTTTTCATTTCACTTTCTTTTTGTTGTCATCACTCCAGAGAGCTTCCTGCTCAGCTGGGCATTGTATGTTCATCTCTCGCAGCCTGCCATTAACTAACTACGGAAACAAACAGGAAAAGCATACACATAAAAAATTCCGAGTTATGCGATGCATACTATATTCTGAATCGTTTTGACTCCAGCATGACATAGTGTTAAAATTATGTTGAGATGCATCTGACTGAGGTGTTCACTGAACCATCCCATTGTTGGCAAGATAAGTACTGTAGTTCAGAACTCATTGTCAAGAAGCAGCTTGTGGTCAGAAGTGAGACTGTGTTCTGCTTCTCTGCAGTTAAAGCTATTTAATCCCTCGCATTAAATGTGCTGTTCTCAACATGTTAGTGTGCTGCCTTTTAACAAGATGGCCCTCTTGAGATTATTTTGATGGCACCTAAGTGGAACTGGTGATTTTCACACAGACGTTAAGTTCTTGTATCCTGCTTGATAGTTTTCTTGTAGTAATCTTTATTTTTTAAGAGCGTATTCAGAGTGGTTTTCTTGCAGATAAAAGGCTGCAATAGGTGAGCAATCTGACTGCTCTGTGTCATCCTGGTCTCAGTGTTTTGGTTTTTAATTGTATGCAAGACATTTTTAGAGCTAGAGCCCAAAATTAGCCAAAATCTACATATGCCTGCAAGTGTGGAAGGGTTCAGAGAGCATTTATGCAGAAGTCTCTTTATTTTCATGAAAGATACAGTTTTGTTTTACCTCTGTTGAACTGTTAGTTGTATGCATGTGGTCCAAAAGTATTGTAATTATAATCGTTCATTTACTGTGACATAGTCTTGGAGAAAAGCTTATCAACAAAATAGTTTAACCTTGAGATTTGTTTGTTTGATCATAACACATTGCTGAGAATTTTACTCTGGTATCTTTCTAGGTTATTTTATGGTACTTGATATGTTGTTTTTCATAGCTCAGTTAAAGCCATTTCAGTCACAAATACTAGAACAAAACCAACAAATCCTCATATCCTCTCCCTTGTTTTCTCTACTCCCTTTTCCATGAATACTTAGAGGATTTTAGGTAGGAGTACACACACAAGATTGCAACCTAGAGCTTATGAGCAATAATTATAAAGACGCTTAAAAAAGAGAGAAGCCAAAGAATCTGTGGGTGGAATATGCACCTTCCTGCCCTGCATTGTAGCTGTATTTGTCCTGAAGGAGGTATTGACATATCCTGAGATAAGAGCTACAGCAAATAATCCCCTTATCTGCACAGTATTTTGGGTTGGAGCTCACTATCCACTGAAGTTGACAAACTGCATGTTTGAAAATAAGGTTTCTGGTTTCTGGTGGTTGTAACGAGAACATTAACAGCCAAACTGTGTGCAGCCACCAAGCCTCTGGCGTGGCCTTCAGCTGTCATCTGCTGAGTGAGCGCTTTTCATCAGATTATCTTGTCCCAACCACATCCACCACTAAACTTTGGTTACATTTTCTTGCCCCGGTAGAATAAAGTAAAAGCCTTCACAGTTCACGCCACCGTCTTTGTACAATCACAGGTCAAATGCCGCTCACATGAGGCTTGAGAGGATGAAAATTAGTGTTTTCATTTTTTCTGTAATTACCAGTAAAAAAAAGGACTGAGTGACATATTATAAGGAGTCATTTGACCCCCGCTGATCTTCTGCATATTGATGTGTGATAGTGCGGTATCAGACACAAGTTAATAACCCAAAAGCCTCTCAAGAACGTGCTCTGTTTAATCATTTAATCAAAACACAGTCGGTGGTCTCATTTAATGAGTTAGTGAGCCGTCGCGATATTAAGTAGGGTTTGACTAATACAGGTTTTTGAACTGATATTTTTAGAATGAAGTAGGGCAGTTGTTTTGTGATGATGCTCTACTTCTGTCTGAAATCTGAAATATTACTCTCATAAGTATTCAGTGTTTTATGTCATTTGATTATAGAACATTCTTCTGTTTGTATGTTACAATGGATAGTTGTTTTTGAATCATCAGTGAAGATGATTAGAAATAAAAAAAACAACTGGAACTACATTACACCACATTTATATTTTCATATTGAGCCTTACTGTCCTGCAGCGTGCACAGTAACACTGCCTTGGTTAGCAGTGTGACATTCAAGGGGCCTGTGAGCAAACGTTTATAGCTTGTAACACACCTGCATCAGTGTATCTTTAATGTTTTTGTAAGTGTTTCCTTCAGTTTAATGTTCCAGATAAGTCTTATCTAGTTCCAGCCCAACTTAACTGATAAGATTTAAGTAATCGGATTGAAATAGATCGAAAATGTTTTTCTTTTTGTTGTTTTTTTACCTGAAAAGTAATTGTCGTTCATCAAGCTAGGATTTTGGAAATCAAGTCCTACCTTTGATCAATCTTAAAACTCATATCTGTGTTTTTCATGACTCAAAGGCATCATCATTTTGATGCTGGAAATCAGGATAATCTTGATCCTACTTGAGAGGTGGTTTCAGGGAGGATTTAGAGGCATGACAATAAAATTGCCTCTTACACATCTTATAAATGTATGAATAAAAAAAGATGCATTTCATGTTTCTATTTTAACCAACAAATCTGTCCAAACACTCGCATATTCTAAATGCCTCTGTTGCAGACGCATTGACCAGCTGGTTGGTCAATGAAAATGTCTTTTTGATGGCGTTTGAATTATTAGGTATACGGTTGTATTCACTTTTTTCTTCAATGTAACAATTTGCAAAATAACAGTTTTGTTTTGTTTGTTTTTGCCTTAAAGGAATGTTAAGTTAATTTATGGCTTTTATTGAGCTGTATTGGCAGTTAGTCAGACCTCCGACAACGTGAATAGGTCTCTGGCTCAGCTCGCAGTGACTTACGAGGAATGTAACAACAGGAAAAAGTGAAAGCGTATCATTACGCTTTCATCATCATCGTTTAAACATTACTGCTTAGTCATTTACCATCTAGACCATTTCACAGTTGTAAATGTTATAAATGTATCTGAATGACATCAGCTGACAGGAAGTAAACATTGACCCAGGCTGTTGCCTAGCAATACAATTCCGTTTAAAGGGTCTATTGGCTCAAATTTGTTAGACTTGCTCATAGACCCTGTCCACCATCTCTGAGCAGTGTAACACACAGGCGTAAAACACCCCAATTTCTCTTTACTAGTAACAACTCAAATCGAAATAAGATGGAGCATTCCTTCACCTGCGGCCGCCATGTCTTTGCGCCTTGATACATCTACTGACACGATTGACGTAGGTCGTTGAACAGTTAAAGTCAAAAGTACTTTCAGATTTGAATCGTCACGTTTGTCTCTCACATGTGAAGCATTGTTACATTCCTTTTTCTCCAAGCTGCATTAATTGAACTTCTCTAACAGCAACATAACAAGCAATAAACACACCATGGAGATGTTATCTCTATTATAAAGTTGTTATGGCAAACGTGTTAGCTTATTTGCACATCCAGCAGACATGAAGTAACATTATTATTCATTTAGAAATGTGCCTGTGTCTAATGAATGCAAGTCCGATATTGCCTCTCCTTTTTTAGCTCTGTTTTGGTCTCCACAAACTCCTGAGGGAGAAATCTTACGGTTTAGTTGTTAAATGCTCTGCTGTGTTTATTAGCTAGTCTCTAACTGCCGCGTGGTGCCGGACGGGTAGCGCTCATTGGGTTTATCGGAGCTTTCTCACTCAAAACAGCTGCCGAGTTTGGCTGGAAACGAGGGTGATGAAAGTGGTGAACCGAAACAGTAAATCTGCACGCCAGAAAACCAAAATAATGACATGCGCTGAAACACTTGATCGAGCCGAGAGGAACTGTTTCTTTATAATTCTCTTAGCTTTCATCACTGCAAGCGACACGTTTAACGTTACATATACAGTAGTGATTTCATCCATTGTCAAAATTCTGATTAGTAGCTGCTTTGGCGCCTCTATGTTCCTATTTAACAGTAAATAATAACCTCATCATTGACAGTCAGTGGTCATTGTTAGAAAAAAAGATGCACACAGATGTTCTTCCCTTTGATGTCAGTATTCATCTTTCAGTAGAAAGCTTAAGGCTTTCAAGATGGTGGATGTTTCATTTTGGATTGTAACCCCCTGCTGTGTCTATTTGAATAGGGTGCTTTTGAATTAACTTGATTAGTATAAACACAACATGTGGCTTGGAGAGTGAGAACATTTCAGGCTTCCTAGGAGGCTTAGTTGTTACCTTAAATGATGGCTCTTAGACTTTCTGTCTGAAGGGTTTTTCTAAGCTCAAAAAGAGGCTTAGGAGGTGCTTCAGAGCGGCCAGTCTGGCCCTGTCATTTTGGCCAACTTAACTACCCAAAACCTATATTGCAATTTTACGCTTTTACAGACACCAGATTTAGGCTAAGACTGATATAACACTCTCCTAGTTAAGAAATTCTTTAGCATTTTAAATCCAATTTGATTCAGGTTTCCACGGCTGATAGGAGCAGATCAGTCACATAAATGTATCAGTACGACTTCAACACTTTATTTTTCTCCAGCTGGGATCATTGCGAGTGGTCCCACTGATTCCAGGAAAGATGATTTCATGGTTTACATATGTTTTGGCACAATTAGCTCAGTGTGTTACTGAGATGATTAATACATTTGTACAATGTATACCAGAGGAGATAACGCATTTAGGGTATGGCACTACATAGCTGCACAATAATAAACTGGCAGCACTATCATTCTGTTTCCAAAAGATGGTGTAAAAACAATAGTTATTATAATTCTCTTGATAAGCCAGCAGCTACATAACAAAAGAAAGTCTGGCAATGTGTGCTTAGTGTAACTGTGCCAATAATGTTAAGTCCATAAGGAATTTCATCATTCAGCTTCAGAACAAGTAGCTTTATTAACTTCCTCGTATTATTTTTCTCGTGGAAATGGAAGTTCCTCAAATACACATTGAATTGAATTACATTTGAAAAATAAATCTTATTTAGTTTTTCTTGAAAGAGTGTTAAAATATGAACAGTGACTAAAACAAATGAAGGTTTTCTTTTAAAACTGATGTGTGTTATGGCTTCAAGAGTCATCACATGCTGTGTGTGTGTGTGTGTGTGTTTTCTGTGTTTGTTATGAAACATTGTGCTTAATTTGACACCCTAAACACTTGTGTTTGCTGCAGTAAAGCAAAAGTGATTAAAGTGATTTTGAAATCACTTTTAACATTTAATCCTCGCTGCATGCTCCGAAAAAGTCTCTGCAGTCTTCCTTATTATTCCGATTGAGAGTGTGCACGTTAGAGACTAACTCTGGCTGAGCCGACTGACTTCCTGTTGGCTCCATGCACGCGTGAGTGGCATAAGATAATTTAAAGATATGGCTCTTCTAGACTTTCCAAATATTGTTGGACCAAATGAATCGAGTCCTGATCACATGAGAGTCATTTCAGGATGTTTGTTCAGCTCGAAAAACTGTATCCACCGTTTTACTGCCGCTCCTTTCCAAATTATTTTCTATTGAAAAAATGCTTTTTGAGCCAGTGTTTTTCTTAAGTGTCTAAAGCCCCTTTCCCATGAACAAAACACCCACTAACACCCACTAAAATATGGCTTTTATCTTTAATGGGAAAGGTTACAATCGGGATTCATTCCCGGGAAAAATGACTCTGCAGGAGTCACGGTATTAATCAGCTCCAGTGCTGGGAACATGACACACCAGTGGACACGCAAATGTCCACCTCTTTTCAGACGCAGTGCTATGTGACGCACATTAAAGTGAATATATAATAAATACAATCAACAGGGATTTGGACAATTAGAATAATTTATTAACATACAAAACATTCCATTTTTGTATATGCTCTCCTCAAAGCCACCAGACGAAAAGATGCAAAAGATCATTTTGTTAGAACAAATGCTGTAAGTGTAGTCTCAATTCTCTCCATGCAAACGTGTTAGGTTGAGCAGGCAGACTCAAGACTCCAACAAGCGTCCAGTGCAATCCAACAGCACTCTGACTTTGCAATCTATGTGCATTTACACTTTGCAAGATATCCAGATACAGATGTCAGTGGCAGTTGTACATTGAGCCTTGCTGATCCCTTAGTTAGCCCCTTAAACAGCTGAATGGCTAATTAGCCAATACCTAGCCTGCCTAACTATGTTAATCAAATCGATCGATGCCTCTGTGGCTCCTTTATGTCAGTGCCATAGCCTGTTGTCAGCCTGTCACGCTAATACACTGTCATGCCATTGATAGGAGAGTGATGCTACTGGTCAAATGCAAATGTGGTTTAAAATAATATTTTGTTGAGGTAAATGCAAATATGTTCTCCACATACGCAGATGCATATCCAAGGCCATGAAGATTCATATTGGCATGCTCATGATAACATTATACAAATATAAATTATTATAATATAAGTTTTTTCTTGTATTAAAAAACAAAAACAAAATGCTTATATGTACCCACTTAGACCGTGTAACTTAGACTGTGTCAAAGCTCTTTGTCTTGTCTCCAATGTGAACAAACGCAAAACCTAGGGAGACTTCCTGGAGCACCGACTCCGCTTTTATTGATTCTGCTGTTGATTTTTTTTTCCATTTATATCCGTTTGTGAAGCACAGTGTACCGTGTGATTTGAAAGATGCTGTTAAAATAATTATTACTCAAATGATATAAATCAACCAGTTAATCTGTGCGCAGGTCTTGATTTAAGTGGTGCTCAACTTGATTTGTATACTCACACCCCGTCACACCAATCTTTTGATGATATGCTGCTTAAACACACACTGATCTGATAAATACGTAAACAAAATCAGAAAGCCTGGTTTCCTAATGTAATAAAATAACCAATAAAATATAAAATGATAACCAATTATTGTAAAATATGTGAAAATACCAAAATTGCACTGTGCAATTGATTCTGTGCTTCTGATTATTTGGTATATCAAAAACAAATTGACAGCAAAGCAACTGAGATGTATCTAGTCATAAATATATTAAAGTGTTTAAGATAGCATCAAATAAAATCATTTGGCAATCTGCCCAGGAAATCATGTGGTCATTTTACTTGATTTATTTCCCACCTCGTTCTCTCCATGATTTAGTGCGTCAGCATGTAGTCAGTTCACTTTTCTTTTTTCCTGCATGATCTTGTTGAGAACTCTGCCAGTCAGCAAGATGCAGAGGCCAAAAATATTCCCAAAGTATCTGCAAGTCATCCAAAATGTATTGCTCCAGGTATAATGCTCCATTCCACGCTGGCGAGTGGCGACAGGTGCTGTCTCAGCCAGACGGGACTTCTGGTGAGTTGGGAACATTTGAAGCCTCGGTCTCCTCCTGCCAAGTGCAGTTTTTTTTAACAGCGATAAGCAACACATCAAAAGCGTATGGTGACCAGACACTGGCTCCCAGAGATGAATGATCAAAGATGGATCCCGTGTTGGAGGCTTTTTGAAAAAGCTGTAATTTAAATGTATGCCTGGACCTCAAACATTAATTATTTTTTCATAGCATAACATTTCCGATCTATCTAAACACAACGGGGCCGTTATAGAAAGAGCCACAATGTGGTGTCACTGCTAGAGAACGATGATGAGATATAAATAACGACCGGGTGTCTCTCACAGGCTTCATCAGCGATGGAGTTTTAAACATATTTTGCGTTAAAGTCTTAATTAATAACCATCGTGAGCACTAGGGACACTCGCCCCCATTTCTCAGTAGCAAATCCCCTAATATGTTCTCACATCATTTCACAATTTATTAGATATAGAATTTGACTGCGAGGGAGTACGGGTCTGAGGATTATTCTGATTTATTTAATGTTTACTTTAAGGTAGGAGTGGGTGATGTGAAGATACCTCTAGATGATATACATGTGTTTAATGTCAACTGAGATGTTTCCATAATGTTAATCCTGTGGTGTCTATCCCGTTAATATCTCTAGTTGTATCAGGCTAGTGTGAGGAGTAATGAGCAGAACCACTTTATGGAAATATTGGGTCTTTACATGATTTTTCACTAGATTAGTCTATTATTTCATCCATACTATTATATAACAATATCCTATACCATGTTAAAGAATTGTATCCATTGGCAACAAATTGATTCATTCACTTTATTTTGTGGTTTATTAAGTTGATTTTGTGAGAAACTTAGAAGAAGACTTGTATTTAACCTTGTGCTGCTGTAGCCTTTGTTACTAAGTCTACCTTAGTAAGATTGCTCTCGTGACTTTAACAGAAGAGATTCTGCCGGGTTTTTTTCCAAACATGAGACCGACATGTAAAAGTGGCAGCACATCACGAGATAATGTGCATGTCTGAAACGGGCTTCAGCAGAAAAACACGAAAGGGAAAATAGAACATGCAACATGGACAATGTTTCTTCATGGCAAGGTAAAAAAACAACCTTATTTTTAAATAGAGTTATGTGTACAAGCCGAGTTAGTCCCAAATCTTCCATATATAACATCAAATAAGAATAGGACCAGCTCATTTGTCCTTTATTTAATTCACACAGTTATTAGCTGTTTGTCATTCTACATGTGTTTGGCTCCTAAACTGTCATACCAACACTTTTATTTCCTCAACTTACTACAGCAATATGCAGTCCTTAGAAGAAATTTGGTGGATTAATAAATGTCTTCACTGTCATCAATAATAGATTGTTCAAGAGAGCAGTGCACAGTGTACAAATTCAGTTTTTGGTTAAAAATTAAAAGGAGAATTTATTCCATCATTACATGAGATTGTCTAACAAGGCTTACCAATGATTGTGTACAACCAGCGTGTGCCACTTTAATGTTTCAGGTCCTTTCAATAATTGAAAGCTATAAAAATCCCATCGTATATTCATAAGGATGGCGCAGTCTTAGCTCATCGTACTGCACCTTGTTCTTCTAACCCCGGTGGCAATACAGTTTAGGCTCAGCTACACTTTTAGTCTACAGTTTATCATTAATAAAAGTTTACTGAAAACATCCTACAAACTTGTGCAAACAATCCTCTGACTTGCCATCTGATTAATTCCTTTACCTTGCCGCTGCACACAACTATGCAAGTTCTTTGACTAAAACATTTGTTAGGTTATATCTTTATTATACATTCTCACCTTAGGCTTCTTAATCCTAAATACATTTAGGTGAAATTCTAATGTAAAATTGAATGGAGCTTATCAAACTACCTCACAATATGTCCTCTCTCATCTCTCCAAGGTCAGAACTATGCTGACTATACACTTCCCCCACCTGGGAACGACTTTATAATAACTTTATTTTCATTCCTTTCTTCTCTTTTCTTTCCCAACCCTCACCTTTGCCCTTTTAGTTTCCTCCACAGGGGTTGTGTACTTCTGTTTCTTCACATCCTGCTGCACAAAAACACAAATTCCCTGAAAGTCAAACACACAGACACAGATAAAGACATGCACAACAACACCGTTACAAAAACGCACAGTGCAGTCCCCCGATGAACTGTGTCCTTTCTGGTGTTTGGCATTGTCCTTGTTTATTCATATTTATTACGAATGAAATATGAATGACAGAACTGGCGAAAAGTGTGTCCCTCAACACGTGTACACACATTTCTGCACATTGCTAAAATTTTGATGTGGAAAAAAGGCGGTTGGGCTGTTGGGCTGTTAAAATGACTGTCGAGCAGAAAAGCGGTTTTATCGAGGACAAGAAGGAAGGCACTTACGTCAATGTTAAAAAAAAATACAAATATGATATTTCAAACAAGACCTTTCCACCATTTTTTGCTATCAAAGACAACAAACATTTGTGTTTTGCAATTTAATGTCTGGGTGGGTGGATAATGATGCACACTGCTTTTTTTTAGTAAATGCAGAGCACTCTCTGGAAAGTATAAACCCCGGTGCTCCCAGGTCAGAAAAATCATATTTAAGTATAATTTGTAAAGTGCACCTGTATTAAAAAATATTCAGATAGGATGCTGATAAATTGCTTTGAAATTAGACCAATTTCTTATTTTATAAATTGTAGTACAGGGCATCAGTGTTACATTTGTGAATAATTATGGACTATGTCTAAGTGCTCTGTTGTTGAGCCTTTAAATAAAACATAACAATTGTGCCTTGTTCTAGTCCGATGTTGCTAAATATATTTGCAATTCATTTGATTCAATATCAAATAGTTTTGGTATTTGGCTTGATTTATCGACAACCTTTCTCATACATTTATAAAATACAACACATCAGACTTTATTTCAGACTCTGTCTTAGGGATAGAACGATGAAGTCCTGGACTTATTTCCTTCGTTGTCTCTGGTTCACAGTTCACCAACCTTCATCAAGATAGAGACAGTCATTTAATATCCAACATTAAAAGGAAGCAGACGTGGTAAAAACCACAAAAGATATGACATCACAAAAGACAACAGTCATAGTTCAAGATTCCAAAAGATTCTAGTCTTTGAATATTTTCTTAAATGAATTAAGAAGTAGCAGGGAGCCCTTCCATGTGAAATCCTATGTTTAATTAAATATGACATGCTCGGTCGCCTCCATTGGAAGCCTGTGAAGCTGTAAGAACTGATACCTGCCAACATTACTTCTGCTTTAAGCCTTTAACCATCTTGTTTTGTGCTACTTGAATCTAATGTTTTGTGGTTTTTGTAAGGGTCCACTCCAACACATGGATTAATAGCATATTCGAAATAACATGGATTAATAAATCCCTCCAAATTGTAAAGCAGTCTGCTTGTTAAACCACAATGTTTTATTTTTTATTTATACACAATATGTGACGTGTGTGAGTGGAGGATTTGGAGTTGTTTAATTAAAGTCACATTTGACGGAGCTGTGCTGAGTAAAGTAAAGTAGCGAATAATGTAACGCATTACTGCACTTTTGCTACTGAGTAACTACTAAAGTAATGTACTTACATTTTCAATGTGTCATGTTCAATAAGTAATAGATTACAGTTTTCAGTTAATTTGTCCAACACTGGTATCGATGTCCCGCCAATGTCATTAAACAATATACGTAGAGCTACATCAATCTCACTGGAGAAAACGTATAGAGACTTTAGAGTGGTAATATATGGTGGTTTGATGTACAGAAATAAAATCTCTACAATGGAAATTACGTCCCAGAGCCCACCTGTGTATCTTTCTGCAGCTGCTGCGACATAATTACAAGCATTTACTTTGTTAAGTATGCTATTCACACTCCACACGCATTTTTCATAGCTGGAAGCCATAACTTACACTGTACTGTGATGCTGATTTCCTATTCTTCTTTCAACATTTCCAGCAAGTGAAAGCATTTTTATCACTAACATTGGAGACCATTGTGTGACACTCATGTCGTTTAGTGTTGCAGTGTGTTGGCATGTGCATGGTAGTATATGTTTTTTTATTTTTGTTTTTAATGGAATACATTTACCTTTCCCAAATCCTGCAATTTAAGAACAAAGAACTTGAGCAGGACAATTTCATCTAATTAATACTGTATGAAGGTAAAGTAGGAGGCCCAGGACGCTGCCTTGTGGCACTCCATGGGTCATTACCCATGGCAGAGGCTCACGGTGGTCCTGGTGGTTCCTCCCGGACAGATGGGAAAACCATACACTTCATATCAGAATATGTTGCCTAATAAAGCGTAAAAAAAAATTGTATTGGCCAAAATATAATTTATAAAATCTGGAAGAAATGCACCAAAAACAAATGAATATTTTAAACCACTGCTACTGCAGCATATTCCTCAAAACATTTTCATTATACATAACTACAGCTGTAGTCTTAGAGAAAATGTGTATACTTGAAAAACACAAATAGTGACACTGAGGTTATAGATAACTACACTGAGGGGGATGTGTTGATATAGCAGCAGAATACCCTAAATAAATAAAGGCAAAGTATTTGCATAAAGTAAAACAAAAAAAGAATAATAACTTGATAGATATTGTCACAAGATGATTACAACCTATGCTGATAATTCCAGCATTGGAGCAATAAAGTACAGTACTCAGCTCAGTACTGTCGCACAAATATGTAAGTGCATTATTTCAAGGGACTTTTTTTAATACCATTTTATGAGTTATGAGTGATTAAATGTTAAATGAATAAACAGTTGGATGAATGTTAAGATGTCTCAATCTTCTCAATCGTGTGTGTGTGTGTGTGTGTGTGTGTTGTGTGTGTGTGTGTTTGTGTGTGTGTGTGTGTGTGCGCATTCCCTTATTTTTCTAAACTTCACATTTTGTTTCAAAGTTTATGTACATATCATAAATCCTAAACAGACAAACAAACACATTCAGTGAAATCATCATTCTCACAGCATTCTATTGTCTTCCAAACGTTTTCAGCATCTTCTCTTTGGAGTCCATCACAAATCTTAATAAAACATTTTTTGTAGTCATGTATTTCCTTTAAACTTTAGATTTCTGACTGCATACTGATGCTATTTTAATTCCTATAGAAATGTATTGAAAAGTCAAATGCCTCTGTGCCTGAGGTTGAATGTACTTCCTCTTACCTCATTGAAGGGAATCAAGAGAGATGTTGTGGTTTATTTTTTTTACCTATTTCAAACCACACCGGACATGCTCCCTGCAGGCAGCGACCAACATTGTATACTCAAGACATTACTGACTGTGTGCCTTTAACACTGCACTATTTCTTCTGTTGGTAGACAAAATGTTAGTCAACTTTGATGAAATGATTCAAGACATTTGCTCCCATCTAACTCACTTTGGTAAACTGCTGCCAGTTTAAAAATACATAAATAAATACAGACAAAAAGCAAGCAAAATGTTGTTTTACCAGGATTCCACACCTTTTAAAACATTTTCCAATATGTGCTTGAAGACGTCACAACGCCATCTGCAATGTGTTTAAAAAAATGTTTTACCCAACTGAGACATAACTTAGCACAGGACTGCCTGGTAATGTGACAAGCTTGGCTAGCTTCTCACATTACTGTTGCAGCCAAATAAAACTAAGAAACAATAAAGGTGGGTGGCCCACTCTTCTTTTAACTTCTGAACACTATGTATGTTCACCAACAAACATAATAAGGAAATGCTCTCCTTAAAAAAGAGACATGAAGTCCTCACTACGAGTGAGGAAAGCGTACCTTTCTTCCTCAACTCCCGTTTATTCCTTTTCCTAATACTCTCATGACCATAAACTCTGGCTAATCTCCGAATGTATCTGAAAAATGAAACAATGTCCAATTTTCTAATAACGATTCACCAAGAGGAAACAATCTATACTTACCATTTGTATATTTCATGTAGGCTACAGTATATGCCTTGCAGATCGTGCATTTGTATCAGCATCAAACACGCTTTACGCCCTGGCTGCTAGCTACTTAGGACAACACCGCTAACTTTGGCAATGATGTCAAGTTACATTGTTTCGCAAATACTAAAGCGACAGCAGTAGACAACATAAAATTCACTCGATGTGCATGCTATTTATCAAAAGGTGCACCGGGCTGGAAGTGCAGTTTGCCTATCATCTGAGGCATTGCTTGCGTGCGATCAGTGAAGTGTGCCTCTCTTATTCATGCAAATGCATTTAGCATTTAAAGGAGGATTGCACACATGGGGGGGGGGGTTTGACAACACTTTCTAGTACGTTTATTAAGACTCATCCAATATCCTAGGGTCAGTTTTAAAAGGAAGATTGTTTGCCTTTTATAACTCAGGTGAAGATTTGTAATGGTATATTAGAGGAAGGTTGTGGTGGCGGAGATGAAAATGAATAATCCTGCATTCTGCAGAAATCACCATGACAGCAAAAACATGTGTAGGAGAGCTACAGTGAATTATTTAGAAATGAGTGACAGCTTCTTAGAATGAAGTGTGGCAGTAATAAAGAAGCTCAACATGCGCAATGTTTTTACAAAAAAATAAACTTGGTGGAGAGTTGTGGCTTAGTGGTCACTTAACCTGAACTTGAACCTGACATCCTCTGAGCTAATGCATTACGCTGATGGCACACTTGACATGTAGTTGAAATCTTTTTACAAGAGATTTTTATATGTTTAATGACTTTTACTACATTGGTTTTACATACCTTAAGATCATATTAAAGTAGTAGACTTTCTCAGTTACAGTTTAATCAGGGACTAAGCAAATGCTTTGGAAACTTAACATTGCATTTGATTTAAAAGTTAAGTTCAGCGTCACTACATTCCTTTCATGGATCTTATCCCCATTTCACCGCTGAGCTGCATCTTTGGAGATCTTGTTTATATGCAGAATGCACCTAAAAAAACAGTCCCAGTTACTGATAATTAGCTACTGTTTTAGTAAATCAGACGCTAATTTCATGTAGATTGCGAGTGCAAATATGTACATAAATCTGTCCCTGACACTCAGTTTGGATCTGGGTATTATGGGGATTAACGAAACCAAAAAAAAAACGTTTGATGATGAAAAAATGGAGTGGCAAGACATCCTTTTAGGGTGGCAGCTGCTATCACAGGACTCAGAGGTTGCGCCACAGCACACAAAAGAAATGATAATAGAAAGTGCTTCAGTACATTGTTCAACTGTGAGATTTTAGAGAGTTTACAAGCCAACTGTTATCTCATTTAAATAGGCATACGTTTGTAGGTTGAATGTTAATGTGAAGTTTTTACTCAAGAAACTTGCAATAAAGCAAATGTTAATTATTAAACTAATTTAGAAGTGACGACTTCTGTGTGATCTCGGAGCAGAACTTCACATTTCTCAGGTACGACCATAACATCCTTGTCAAGGGCATCTCCACTTGATCATAGGATGATGAAGGGGAATGTAAGAAGATCAAAAGATGTACATACATGACCTAAATTCTTGTTATTAAACAGTTGGTATAAAAATCAATTTTCACTGCAGCTGCTCCCTCTCCAGGTGCTCACCACTCCAATTGTATTTATTGCTGGCCAATAATTATTAGGGCTCCACCAGCATCCAAAGATCTAATTGTATAATTCAATGTGCAGCTCTCACGTTGCAATGAACAATTGTCAAATTTATACAGAGATCGCTAGTGGGGAAAATAGCAGATCATTAGTTATTAGTAGAAACATACAATTAGATAGGGAAACAACAGAGAGTCAGAGACTCACAAACACAATAGGCTTTGTGTGATAAATGTAACAATGGTAGCCCTGAAGTGATACTCCAAACAGATTTGTGAATTTGGCAACATCGTGATAAAAAACCCCCAAAAAAACAGGAATGTGTTTAACCTACGAATGGACAGTGGAAAAGTAAGTTTGGCTTCAGAAGTTTGAGAAGTTTCAGTGGATGTTTTGATTGTCCACAGTGAAAACTGGTCATTAAAATCCAATATAATCCATTAAAACTGACTGAATTAATTTAGTTGTTAATGAGGAAACTACAAACTTGTTCAGCCCCATTTCAACACTACAAAGGTGGAGTGTTTGATATTCAAAAGACACATTTTGGTTGCAGTATCAGTTTAAGTATTTTAGGGAAACAAGGCATAACATAACTGCAAGCCTAATGTGTGTTGTCATCTAGAGACACGATGTAGGGCTGCTTCATTGGCGATGAATGAAAGGATGGAATTGTGGACTGATAGATTTAAGCAATTACACCCACATGAGCTTTATTTAATAGGAGTTAGGGCTAACATTGTTGAACCAAAAGATGTGCTTATATCCCAGGAAAATCACTCTGGGTTGTGTTACACTGTGCACAAAGACGTCCTCTGATTCATTGTCCCTGAAGCAGCTTGAGGGCCTCTTAACGCCAGCTCCCATTTGAGCACAGGGTGTGTTATTCGTAGCTTTGACAAAGACATAATTTTCACAAATCTAGATTTAACTTCAGCCACGAAAATATAAACATTATTAGACAAGACTAAATTACAGCTTAGAGGCACATTTTAACAATTTATGAAAACATGTTTAGATGTGCACAGACAAAAGCTCCCTTCCTCTTATTGCAGTAAATCAGCTTAGCATACTCTTCTATCATTAACACGCATATTTAAAGAGCAGAATACTGAAGAATTATGCAGCCGAATATTGTTACATCTTGCATTTTTCAGTTTTGTGGAAATATTAGCATTAATGCTAACACAGATGGAAACAGTCTTGCGTCTCCTTTGAATGCTTATCACAGCAGTCAGTGGATATGATTTTAAGCACACATGCAAATCCTGCATGACAGCGGGAATACTCAGTGACCCAACGATTTCCTGCTATGTTGACCATTTTGAAAGCTGTGGCACAGCACACTCCGGCTCCTAGTGATGTTAGCTCTGATGCTAACTCCAGGGAAAGTTAGTGTAATCTTGTCCCGTTGGTTGGTGCTGACACTAATTTCCTGGGACAGGAGTGTAGCGGTGTGTGATTTAGCGCCGTATGCTAAGTGCTGCTAGAGCTGCAGGCTAGTCTGTGGGCACCAGGGCAGAGAGAGCAAGCTGGGAAAGTACTGACTTGACTAACTGGCCTGATTAGACCGGGTGTGAGATGACATGGATCAGATATACACACTAACCCAGCCGGAAAGACAGATTGGCAGAATTAGAGAAAAAGAGTCAAATAAAAATGAAATAGGTTAAAATAAAAATGAATAGATAAAGATGATAAGCATACGTGGATGCAAAGTTAGAAAACGAGGAGAGCGCAGGATGAATAGATACAGAGACAGTGGGTAAATTTTGTGGACGTGATGTTTCCTCCCGGGGTGTTTTTCAGCTCTGCTGGACTGTGGTGGTGTAAGAAATTGGCTGAGATGCAACGTAGCATTCACATCATGGTTTCATTAGCTCTCATTCAGCCCAAGGCGTTTCACACTGCATTTCCTCCACTCATCTGCTCCTCTTAGATCTGCTCACATTACAGGAAAAGGTAACACGGAGTAAGCTGAAGTGGGAACAGGAGCTTAAACTCTTAAGTATTAGACTGGAGTTCGGTTAGAATATGGAGTTGACAGAAATGTTATTTTTCATCTTGGTGAATGTTATTGATTGATGGAGACACTTGTGTGCCTTTAGCGCTTTGGAATGTTTCCCCTCATACCCCAATGACTGGGGTAAATCATATTGCATTTATTTAAGGGTTATTTTATCCATTAATAGCTGGCACTTTACTTTGAACATTGCCTACAGGCATAGATTATGTTGAAATAAAAGCAGACAGTGGAAGAGAGATTTAGGGCGTCTCATGAAGCCCGATTAGTGCTTTAGCAAAAATAAAGTTAGGTTCAACCCTGCTGTCCTAATGGTTGCCCACTTTGAAACTGAAGTAAGTGATTGTTGAATAGTGGAGGACAGAACGAGGACAGTACCGCCCATACCGTTTGTGTTTATCATGTAATCTTCGGTTTTGCACTTGAGACTCGCACTAATAATTACATTCAGGTCACATATGTGAGTCACACAGTTTTTTTTATCAGAGATAAATACAATGCACTCTTTGAGAAACCCAGCGGGTCATTTTACAGCACTTACTGTGTTTCTTTTGAAGGCATGTTCAGGCATGTTCAGAATACACAAGATTCTTACATCCCGATGATCCGAAATATATTCTGTCCACAACACGATGGAGTCGATTTTTTACTTGTTTCACAAGGTGTGACTCAACTTCTTTCAAGGAAACAAAGATAGCAAGAAGTGGGAGTTCTTGTAGGACACAAGGAAAATATGAACATGTTATCACATACACAGAAATATAACATTGTAGAACATGATTTTAAATAAATGAAAATGATAAGGAGTTTCATTTTTTGCAACAAATTAAGTTTAATCTTGTCACTTTTCTTATATATGCTCTCTTCCTATCATTTTGCATGTACTGATAGGCAATATATTATCAACCCCTCTGTGTAAACACAATACAAACGCCCTGAAGGCCTATCTTGACAGTTTGTGAACATTACACCTGACTACGTGGTGTAAGTTAAATAGAGCATTTATATATTCACACACACACACACACACACACACACACACACACACACACACACACACACACACACACACACACACACACACACACACACACACACAATGACGGCAGCAATGTGACCAGGAGGAATTGGGAAACCGCCAACCATGTGATTAGTCTGCCGCCAGAGCAGTGTACAACTAAATATGTCTCTCAAGACTTTTTTTTGCATGACTAAGACAAAAAAATTAAATTAAAACAAAAACCATACCAAAATCTGTCTTTATTCCCGTTGACAAAAAACTAAATATTATAGACTGTTACATCAGGAGGATTCGGAGTAACTTACTTAAGTCAAATCAACAGTTTTCAATAATTAAAACTAAAATATGGTTTTCTTTGACTAACTTAAGACCAAAATGCCCAGAAGGCTGTGGCTCAGGAGGTAGAGATGGTCCACTAATCGGAACATCGACAGATGCCCCCAAAGGCATAGCCATCGGTGTGTGAGTGTGTGTGTGTGTGTGTGTGAATGTGAATTACATTACATGATTAGCTGTGGTATGGCAGCCCTGCCGTCAGTGTGAATGTGTGTGTGAATGGGTAATTGTTGGCATGTAGCGTAAACACGCTTTGAGTGGTCAAAAGACTAGAAAGGCGCTATATAAATGCAAGTCCATTTACCATTTAAATATAAACCATCAAGGACATTTAACACAGGACTAAGACTAAATAGAAAATGACTAAATGAACACTACTTCTGAAGCACAGCTTCCCAACCTACAGCTTGTCTCCCCTGCCGCTGTAACAGGCTGCTGATAGCAGGCAGATAACTGTGAAGGTAAAGAAATGTTGTCGCAGCTTTAGTATATGAGCTTTGTAACAAAAATTCAGGATGGACAAAATGTCAGTTTCTTCACAAGATGGTTCTTTGGGTTAATCGTGTGTGTGTGTGTGTGTGTGTGTGTGTGTGTGTGTGTGTGTGTGTGTGTGTGTGTGTGTGTGTGTGTGTGTGTGTGTGTGTGTGTGTGTGTGTGTGTGTGTGTGTGTGTGTGTGTGTGTGTGTGTGTGTGTGTTTTCAGGGTATGATGGGTGTAGTGGGCTGGATGTTGCTCCTACTCTCCCAGATGATGGTGCCTGCGGTGTCCCAGAAGCTTCCAGGTCTCAATGTGGGTGTGATCATGGGCCAGACGCGCCACCTTTCCGATCAAGAGCTTCGCCCAGCTCGGCGCCCCGATGACGCGCTTGACGTCACCGTGGTGATACTGAGGATCAACCAGACGGACCCAAAGTCTGTCATTACACAGGTGAGAAATGTTACTGCCCATCACTGTTGATCAGTATTTCACAAATACACATGCAGTCTCTAACACACACACACACACATACACACACACTCTCTTGTTTGACACCTGAGTTTGTGTCCCAAGGTGTGCGAGCTTCTGTCACGCACTCGTCTCCATGGCCTTGTGTTTGCCGATGGCACCGATCAGGAGGCCATTGCTCAGATCCTTGACTTCCTCTCCGTTCAGACGCAACTCCCAGTCCTGGGAGTCTACGGAGGCTCCTCTATGATTATGGCTGACAAGGTGAGGGACCGTGACACATCAAAGCACACACACGCAAAACATACTTCTGCTTTTTATTTGAAACACCGTGTTTGTGTTTTGGAGATTAGGGAGTTGTAATCCCTCTTTTGAGAATCCTTTAACTGTTGAAGGATAAAGCTTTTTAAGATACACTTTTTTCCAGATGTCCTGGCACATTAGCAATCAGGTCAGACTCCATGCAGCACACGATTTCACATTATCCACTTGGCTACAGCAAGAAAAATGGCAAGCTCCATAAATCACACAATGCATTACAAATGTATAAAGTGTACGTTTAAGAGATGTTTATTCTCAGCTGGTGGGAATATGAATGCAATAATAATGATGTAAAACCTCAGCTTTTGAGAAATGTTACATTTTGCTTGTTACTTTCTCTTTCAAATGGTTTCCTAACGGATATTGTGAGGTTGTTTTGAGTTAAGAATGGATATGGTTCACTTGTGTAATATACAAAGTGTAGTCAGCATGTTGCAGATTAGAAAAAGACACCGTTTTTGGAAGCTTGTTTGTGCGATCTCGGCTGCTCCGTCAGATTATTTTTTAAGTTTTAATAAGTACAGAGTAGAAACACTGCCAACGCACTGGATTGATGGCTGGTATCACCCTAAGCGGTTTTATGTTAATGAGCTTTTTAAAAGGTTATATAGTGCACATTCAAAAGTACAGCATTCATAAGGTCAGTAGAAGTCTTTGCATAGAACATGCAGCATTCTCTGGTATATCATTTCTATTCCAACAAATGATCAAGCATTGTTTAAATATGTAATAATGCTGAAAACCGTCTGAAACTGGGCTATGCAAGGCCCCAAATAAAGGAAAAGAAATCATGAGCTGTATTTAGCTGTATCACGTCCAAAGCTCAGTGGGACGGGAGAAAAATTGATTCCCCGTTTTTAAAAGGAAAAAAAGAGAAGATATCCTTTAAGATTGGATTTTTGTTTTATTTTGGTGTGAAGCTCAGAGCAAAGTTAGGGATGTACATCTCTTTGAATTTTCTCTCTGGTACTGACTCTGTAGACCTCGCTGCTTGACAGACAGACTGAAGAAGCTTTGATAAAAACACAACGCGTTCTTTAGCTTTTAAATCTCTCAGGGCACAGCAGACAAAACACAGGAACCAATAACTGCAGCAGTAGGGCAGCCTTTTGAAGTAATAGTTAATGGACGACGCAGTGTGTGTGGAAGTGTGTGAGAAAAGTGACGGAGACAGTGAGAGTTGGCTTGAATGTTGGGGGGAGTGAGGTGGCAACGTGTAGGTCACTGGCTTGCACCTCCCGCTGAGTATATAATGATGGGGAAAATAAAATAATTGTGTTTTTTCCTCCTTCAATCCGTGAGGTTGATTTGCCATTAAACGAGGTACTTAACCCCCGACTGCTCTAATTGAACTGCTCAGTGGCCAAAAGTACAAGAGTGCGGTCATTTCCAGCAGCTCCCAGGTGTGAGCGTGAGTGTGTAGACCGTAACTAAGCAGCCCCCCCCCCACGCTACTGTTCCTGCAGGCGTGTCCTGTAAATAAAAAACTCTCCTGGTTTATAATAAGGGCAAAAGCAGCCCACTGGCAGCCGAGCACGGAGGCTCAGTGAGTCAGAAAATCTCTGAAAACACATTGCTCTTCTTAAGTTCTGATGTGTGTGGTCAGAGGAGGACATAGTTCAAATATTTTGAGGAAAGGTGTGACAGGATATTGATGATTGCTCTCCTCCGTATCCCCCGAGTCTATTTCCTTGATTCTGCAACTAAGGATTGTTTTCATTATGTGTAGATTTCTTTTTGGATTAATCATTTAATTGTTAAGTCTATAAAACACTACAAAATAATGTAAGATAATATATGGGAATCAACTGCAGGGAACACTAACAGTTAATAAAGAAATTAGTACACACAGATGGAACCAGCAGATGGACACATGGTTGGCATTTTCTTCTTGATAAATGACAAAAAAGCTTAATTGATTATCAAAATTGTGACAATTATTGTTCTGTTGATGGGCTAATTGATTACTCAACGACTCGTTTCAGCATCAGTCATGAAGCTGTGCTGGAGAATGTTCCTATCATGACCGGAGACAGCTGAGCAACAGCATCGTGGGGGTGATGAGGACTCTCAGTGAGGTTGACACATGTGTTTGACACTCACACTGTGAGGGTGATCTCATGACACTGACCCTGCTCTCAGCTTAATCAGCTCCTCTCCTCCTCAGAATAAGATACACATTTTAACAGCAATGGTGGGAATAGCTGGAAGAAAAAACCCCAACGAACTCTGAAAACAATATCAGCCTTCATGTAATACTTCTTGACTGTTCGACTGTTGCTTTCATACCTGCCGTCAGTGGTGTGGTGATTATCTGGAGGATCGAAATAAATCCCAGTGGGCTGGTAACAATTCAGCCTGATTACTGTGGTCTCACAAATAATATTGTGCTTTTTGCAGCCTGAGCAGCCATAACCTTGTGCTCTCTGTCTCCACACACACACACACACACACACACACACACACACACACACACACACACACACACACACACACACACACACACACACACACACACACGCACGCACACTCGCGCGTTCCATTAATGTTGCAATCAAGTGTATAGTAAAGAAGTGAAAAGACTATAGCTTGGATATCCTGCCTCAGATAGTAATCTGCACATGATGTTTTAGATGGAAGCAAAAAACAGAAAGAAGAAGATGGTGCCAAGAAAATACAGAAAAAGAACTTCAGCAGGCAGGCAAGTGCTCTAAAATAATGGATATACGTGGAGGTGGGCAGTGCAAGTGTGAAATTCTTGGTGTTAAAGCAGCTTTAAGTTGCCAAGATGCAAACTTAACTGTCATGATTATGTCACATTTCATATAAAGGCTTTCTCTAGTTGTCATTTTTATCAGTAGCTGGCCGCAGAGTCCTCATCCTCTATCCCATTAACAGGAGCAGGCATTGCAGGCATCCCTGGAAACTGTGATAAACAAGATTGTGGAGACCAGTAAGTTTTCAAAAAAGACGTTTTTTATTTGTCAAGATTTTGAGTTGACACACAGTGGGATTTCTGCGCTCAGTTTTTATTTGTTTTTCCCATAAACTAGATTATATATTACTGCTTTTCAGTTGAGGATATACTGTATGCATTCATTTCAAGAGGGGTTCAACACGCCTTTGTTTTGCCGCAGTCAAGAATCCACATCTTAACTGTCTAATGATTTCTCCACCCTATTGACTCGTCCAATATCAGTGGTTTCGTAATGTTGCACAAACATGTTTCTCTCTCTCTATATACTGTATATAAAACATCTCTATATATTTTGTCATTAATATACATTGTATAAGAAGAAGCTTCAGGCCTCGGGGGATGCTTTGGCAGTTCCCTCCCAATGCAAACCTTCATCATCACCACCTTACATGATTTGTCTACACACCATCATCTCATCTGCTGCCTGCTGTAGACCAAACTGCACTTTACATGAAGTAGACCCCAGACTCTCATACAAACAGCGTTCACAGACGTGCAACATGAACACTCCTGAAGAACAAAAACCTTCTTTTGATATTGGTGCACAACAGTTCTCAGATTACCTACACAAGTACTCACACACATGCACATCCACACATATAGTAATTGTGCTGGGAATACATTAATAAACCAATGAATGAATACAAGAAAGACAGAACAAGCGTGCCAATAATAACCTACAGTTTGTCAGCAGATTTGGAGAAACTACTCGCTCAAGGGTTCTAGCATGGACCAAATAAGAATACGTTTGATTTGGAGTTGATCCGAATCACAGGGTGGATACACGCATTAAGTTTCACTTTTCGTTTCGCTGTGAGACAGGGCATTTGTGCTGCATTCATGTGGTGTCGGATTTATCAGAAAGAATGAGGTCCCGACTGGGAAAACTCATGAAAGCAGCTATCAGCGTGATGTTTAAAGCTCTGAGCAATAACATACAAAACATCTGCTTTGCACATGAACACACCGAAGTCTAAAGAACCAATTCCAAACAAGGGAAATGAGACCATCGCAGGAGCAAGTGAATGCACCACTGGCCTCTGCAAAGGTCTGTGCTCTCTGAGTGCCATTCTAGTTAATTGTACGTTATGTCTTTATTGACTATTTATTGATTTTCCAGAAAGAAAATAAATAAACTTTACTTCTCCTTGTACGTCTGCCTGAATCGGAAATGTCCAAAATAAATATCACCGCAATTGGACCAACCCTAACAAAACAAAGAATCATCCATTTGCAATGTGCCAAACCAATTTCTTTTTTTTATTTATCCCAAATGAAAACAATAGATCGATGTCACAACAGGTCCAACCTCTCCTCCTCTCTTTCAATCTTCCCTCCTCATCAACTTCTATAATGCACGTCAGTGTGGAACAGTCAGGAAATAATCTACGGGAAGTTGGACGGTGTGCTGTGAGAAGGGAGACACGTTTAAGGAACACAGAATTGATGCGGAGAGAGGGCCTTTGTAAGCCCAGGAGAGGAACAGGATTAGTTTGGAATGTTGTACTTCCATTAAAGAGGGACCGCTTTGGGAAATAAGAAATGTAGTTGGCTTTACCTCACCCGCCCCCCCCTGCCGCCCACTTATTCCCCGCCAACCTTGTTCATCTCATCTTTTGACTTCAACTCCTACTTCTTGGTGTGCGGGGGATAGAGCGAGGGTGGGGGTTGGGGGTCACGGTGCGTAGCGTAAGAACAAGAACATGCTGAAATGGAAGGTTGTGAATTAAACATGCGTGTTCTTTCTGCTTTGCTCTGCCATTGCGGTGGTGGAATGCTACCCTTGGTGTCTGCGTGTGTGTGTGTGTGTGTGTGTGTGTGTGTGTGTGTGTGTGTGTGTGTGTGTCTGTGTGTGTCGCAGCCTGGGATGTCCCATATCAGTTGGGACCATTTGCCCAGGTTCTCTGCTGAGTTGCTTTAATATTTAACAGCTGCTTCCCTCACCTGCTGTCACTTGCAGAAGATACAGTACACTGCTGTGTCACTCACTCACTAAGTCCTTTCCCACTTTCACCTCTAATTCCTGCTCTCAAGCTTTTAACTTCCTTCGTGTTTGTCTCCTCCAGCCCTGTTTCCATCTTTCTCATTGTCCACTTCCATCCCATCCTTCTTTCCTGTCTTGCAATGTCCCTCCGTCTTCTCGTGTCTTCTCGCGTCTTCTCCCACTCGTGCATCCACGGTTGTTATTCTCTGGTGGATCGGGCTTGTGAGAGGAACAGCCAGCTATGTTAGAAGGCTTTACTGAAAATCTTGCTAGCCTTGAACCCCTGTGACGCAAGATTATATGATGGGTTTTTTGTGCCTCTGTGAGAGAGAAAGAAAGAGAGGGAGGGAGGGGAAGCCAAAGTAGCTGGGTTAATATGGTTACTATGGTGACTAAACCAGACTACAGCATTTAGTTTTGTTCTGCCTGCTGCTGAGGTTCTCTGGCATCGTTTACGCCGCACGTATTCATGCCCAGTTCCTTCTAGCTTAGCTGGGCACCACACTCAACACAACTGGCTGTTGATGAGACAGTGAGAAATCATGTCCTTGTCACTGCTCAAGCAACTCCAGCTACCTTCACACTAAGACGGCTAATTTTTTTAATGCTTTTTATGTGTGAGTGTTCATTTAGTCAGCTATTTATTTATTTATTCATATTTAGTCAATCTCATGTTTTTTTTTGTCAAGCTTTAGTTGATTAAAAGTCTTGGTATCTTAGTCAAAGAAAAGTAGAACAATTTCTGTTTCGTTTTAGATACTGAACACTTTTAGTCACTGTTAGTCACTTAGTCAGCAGATTATATTTAATATTACAGTCAATAATGAAAAATATCACCCCGTTTCTATTTCCCAAGCCCTGTTGTTGTCATCTTTAACTTTAGTAAGTAACTCTGAGTCTTCCTGACTCTGCTCATTGTCTGCTGCTGGTCTATAATATTTTGTCTCCTCATTATTGTGGACGCAAATAAAGAGAGATTTTGGTTCAAAGTTCACATTTTAAACACTTTTAAAAATCTTTCTTCGTCAACAATATTGCATGTAATATACACAGTTAGGGTTTAATGACGTCTGTGCTGTCTCGTCATTGTCTTGTCTTAGTCAAGAAGAAAAAAAGGTTGTTGACGAGATATCTTAAGTAAAATATAAAAATAAAACAAATGGTTAAATCTCTTATTCTTTGTCTTACTTCGTTCGACAAACAACAAACTGCCACATTCACAGACAACATCTGGTAAGAGGTGGGAAGCAAACAGCCCGGTTACTCTGCTGAATCACAGCTCCTTAAAACGCTTACACATACGGACGACTGAACACACAGAGAATAGTATTTTTGTCGTGGGCCAGTTAGTCAGGTACTTTGTGCTGATTCGCTGAAATGTGAATCCAATCAAATTCAGATATCATGAAATTCTTTTATGATTTTGAAATCATCTCTACCAACATAAATACGGCTTAAAGGAATAGTTCCACATTTTGGAAAAAAAAGCTTATTTGCTGTCTGGATGAATCAGATGAGAAGATTGATACCACTCTCATATCTCTCCCTAATTAAAGGCTTAGCTTAGAATATATCTTGTTTTTTAAATTAGTACAAAACTGAAATGTGAAAACAACAAAGTTGTTTTTTTAAGGCGCTTTATGTGCAGGACGACTTCTTGCCGACTTCCCAGAGTCTTCTAATCACTGTGAAGTGGTCAAGGCCCTGTCACACATATCCGTATGACAGAAACGTACGCCGGCGCATACGAAAATTTGTCAGAGTCCAAATACGTCCAACTTTTCATCGGATCGGAAATGTGAACATATTCAGATACGCATGTCTAACCTATTGATAGCGCATCACTTCCTAATACAAAATGTATCAGACGAATGCCCAACGAATGCATAATGTATACAAAAATATGGCGTATACAAAATATCGGCAATACACTGGTGTACGTAGATATAAGGTAAGGTATAAGTAGTGTTCGTTAAGAGCTCGCTGTGTTACGCTGGGGTACGTTGTTAAACGTTGATGTTTTGAGCATGTTCAAAATTACCGGACGTATCCGACCTGTGCTTCATAAGATATGCAGACGTTACGTGACGTTAGACATACGTGAATACGTAGTTGAATACTTACCTACGTAAATACCTACGTGACTACGTTAGAGGTACGTTAGATATAGGCTACGTCGGCTGACGGTGAACCCTACAGCCAACTTATTGATAACGAGTGGATAACCTATTCCTACCCTATGTTAAGATGATGCCTGACGACGGAGTAACTTATTAAACGTGTTTCTACAGTACAGCTAGCGTTCAGCATGTTAGCCGTTCTCCAGCATCAGCATGACGTGAACCAGATGGCACTTTTCCAGCTCCATTGGCCAGACGCTCTGATAGATTACATTACAGGTCATTTAGCAGACGCTCTTATCCAGAGCGACTTACATTGAACTAAGTACAGGCACAGTCTCCCTGGAGCAACTCAGGATTAAGTACCTTGCTCAGGGTTACAATGGTGGCAGCCTGGTATTGAATTGATACGTTTTAAATAAGTAAGTGATATGCTATCAATAGGTTTGACATACATATAATAATAATAATTTGTTATGTATACGTCAGCTACAACACTGCTGTGGAAAAGTTCGATGTATTTGGACTCTGACACATTTTGAGCTAATTTCCATATACGCCGGCATGTTTCTGTCTTACGGAACTGTGTGACAGGGCCGTATGTCTGGCGTGTTCGGCGTAAAGTCTGCGTCCTTCAAACGATCACAACTTATCCTTAATTTATATCAACCTATTGCCGATATTTAATATGCGCCGGCATACGTTTCTGTCATATGGATATGTGTGACAGGGCCTTTAGGTAACCAGCGGATACTTAGTAAACTTTAAGGACGCTATCTCTTGCCAAGAAATCGATAAAGCGTATTTCCAAAAACGTTGAACTATTTCTTTAATGCCAAAATCTATATCGAGCGATCAGCGTACCATTTACGTTAATTGATTCACAGTGATCAAGTAGGCAACAGAAAGTTAGAAGAGGCAATAACTTTACCGCCATAAAGCCCATGACCAGGGAAAACATTGTTTTCCAAAAGATATATTTACCTCATCTACTTTTAAATGTGCAGCAGAAGGTTTCAGACAGATTTATCCACTCTGGAGACCTCTTATTTTAAATTGAAACGTGTGTACCCTCATACTGGTTGGTTGCAGCACCTATGTTGAAGTGGGTAAAATATGCTTGAATTAAAAAGCCACCCATATTGTGGGTCATATGGTGGTTACCCTTGAAACAGCCTGCAATATACTGTGTATATGAAGATCACATAGACTTGATACACAATGAAATCTTCATCTGCAGTGGAAGCAAACATCTGCCAGATTAGCGCTCAGCTAACTGATACAGTTAATCAAAGAGCATAATTCATGTAATATTATATTGCATATTTATTGTTCCATACAAAACATAGAATAAAATCTAATAAAAAAGATAAATCAATATGTAGACACTGCCAGTGAATCACTAAATTCAGCCTTTTATTGTTTCTAACATCCCCATATTTTAATAAATGGCTCTTCGTGTATTTTCTGTTGCCGTATTTGTTATTGGCTGTGGCTGGGACAAAAAGTAAAAAACTTGAGTACCAATGCAATTCTAATGGAAAGATCTTCGAACTATATCTCATGTGCACATGAGATATAGGCAGTGTAACTGAAACCTGAGTGGGTGTCACTCGAACAGAAACTCTGAAAACTGAAACGTTTTTAATTGTTTTTACACTCAAATGTGTTAATTAGACACGTAAGACAGAAGCCTATACACACCTTGTATGTGTAAAGAATATTTGGTTATTTGGTTATGAAACAACGCTTTTTGTCAAGGTTACCATTCAGAAGGAAAACGGATCTGTAGCCTCACTCCTCATCATGTTGTCTTGTCTTGGAATTGTTTTCGTCCTTGGAGGGCAGTTGAAATATCCGCTGTAGTTTGGGCTGTGAGACACTCCTCATCATCCCTTTGTAAGTTTGAGTGCTTTTTTTAAAATCTTTGGACGATGATGTTTACAATACTTTTGGCTTGGAGACAGTCACTTTACTTTTCAGCACACTTTCCTTCTTTACCTTTCGTCAAGTTTCTGTTGATGAAGTTTTCTGTAAGTTGACCTCGTGATGATCATCATGACTGCTTATTGCACCCAACACAGCTTTATATATATATATATATATATATATATATATATATATATATATATATATAGTCCCCTGACCACCTAACAGATTATTGACAAGACCTCCCAGATTTATTGAGTTCAATCATGAAATTTGTTTTGTTCTCAAAATAATTAAAAGCATTTGGAGAAAACCACATGTTTACGTCTCTCCTTTGAATAAAAAATTATATATCCAGTATTTCAAGTATAGGATTGGCTGATTTAATCATATTTCACCTGGACCGGACCTCCTGTGAGCTACTAAATGCCAAGAAAAATCCAAATTCAAGCAGAAGGCAACTGAAGAACAGCAGTAAGATAAGAATTATACTGTAATTGCATTTCTGTTCAATAGGAGTATTGTGTTTTCATGGCTCTAAATACAGAGCCCTGCCAAAGTGCACTTTACTCATATCTTTTAATTTGCTGCAATCGTCTTTGCTGCTATCTCTGAAGTGGTTTTCATTGTCATAGTACAAACAGCTATTACTGAAATGTTGATAATAACAAAGGAGAAAATCTTTTAAAAAAAAGAAGTAGAGACACATGTCTGCATACCGTGCCTGGGCCTATAGCGGGAGATCAAGTTTTTTCTTTCCTGAAAAAAAAAATCTTAGATTTAGACAGACTGCAAAAATTGCTTTGCATTATACTTGAGTGCTGCTGAATGGATCACTGTCTTGGAGGATGAGAGAACAGCAATGCTTCGACTTAATAATAAAAAAAAAAGCTCCAGGCAAAATCACATCACTCTGCTCCCACTGTGCACACACACCCTGTAGCACATTATTGCTTTAAGGGAAAACCATTTGCATCTGGTAATGTGGACATCCAGTCGGAAGTACAGTAGGTCATATGTAAGATTATCAAGCCAATTTAGAGAAAGAGCGTATTTACATGGTCGTCAGTATAAGCTGGTAATCATGTCCACATACTAGAAAGCATGCTTTTCTGATTGCGTTACAAATATACAAACACACTTGGTAATGCAGTGTGGAAGGATCAGTTGACACAACTAACATCCCCATTGTGTGTTTGACAACAATATCAAATGACCAAGTTGCTCAGTGGCTCAACTTCACAGTTTAAAATGACCCAGATCTTCCAACTTTCTTTCATTTTGAGGTGCAACTTTTCTTCCAGGTCGTTATGGTCCTTGTTTGTATTGGTTGTTTTAAAGCCACGCATAAAAAAGACACTCTCCCTATGCTCTGGTGTTAGATTCACAAGCCACAAACATAAACAGCCTATGGTAGATTTCTCAGCATCATTGTGACTTGGTTTCTGTTGACATTAGCCAGACAACTTGAGCAAAAATACTGTCAGTCACAGCTGATATCTGGCAGCTCAGTCTTCATGGTCCTGGCTAGCGGTGCTGCCGCCCAACCACAACAGCCTGAGCTTCTGCTTTACTCCTTCAGTAGTGATGCTGGCTCACTCTAGTCAGCTTTGACACTGACAACCATTGGCGTTCATGGGGGCAGGATTCGGGTTGCCCTTTTTCCTCTTGGGTGCAAATTGCCCTTTTCAACTGGCAATCAAAACTTTTTAGGCCCTGCCCTGGCTCTTTCTTAAGGCATGACCTTTTCTGGCATGGAGTTAAGGCTTTTCTTTCTTTCTTTGCTCCTTCCCCTGAAAACTGCCTGTGCAAAACACTGCTGACAACATGTTATCAAGTGGGAAATAATCCAGGGAGTCATCTGTTTGCCATTTTGGGAGTCCGAAATGCCGATGTCAACACGAGTGTCTTTAGTTCATCAGAGTTTGAGGGAGTGAGACGAATGTTATCTAAAAAAGAAAATCCCCCCCCGCGGTTCCTTCACCATCCACTGAAGTCAAAATTTGTCACTGGATTTGAACTACTGTGCTGCATCTGGGCACAGCGATAACAGCCCAAAGATGTGTCACCTCTTTAACTTATATATAGTTCAGCTGAAAATCAGTAAAATGTTAGAGAGCGCAGGTAACCTGTTTCTGTTATGTTTACTGTCACTATAAAGCCAAACACAACTTCTTTACAGGAATGTTAAGTGTTGAGACTTTTCTTTTCCATTTGGACCCGTTCAATTATTCTTAGAAAGTCAAAAAACAAAGCAGAAAGGTTAATACTGAAAACTGCTTTTGGACCATAAATGAAATTACATTTATGGGAGGAAACAATGGAATATTGATTTTGTTGATACATATCCATCCTGAGAGTTAGAAGCCTTGACTGCAAAGCAAAAGTGTTTGATAATGTGAGAGATGTCCAGATTCAATATGAGGACATAATCAGATTCAACACCAAACACCAAATTAAATAAAAGTTCACTAAAGTTAAATTCAGGTCATACATCAAGACAGTTAATATCACTCAAAACCGTGTCTAACTTTGTTTCATGACTTATCAGTTTGTCCAGACATATTGATTGTAAGGTACAGCATCGCATTTCTGCCTTAAAGTTCTCAGTAAAACATTCTTGACAGTATATCGGCACTTGTGCAACTGTCTGTTTATGTGTCTCTGCGTTCTGTTTATCTGTCTGTGTTGGCACGAGTCTCACTTATTGTTGTTTGCTTGTTGGAAACGGCTGCTGGAGATGTCAATCTCTCCTCAGCAGAGCTGCTGCAGCTGTTTAGCACACATCACAGGCAGTGTTGGTGTGTCGTGTTGTCTGTGTGTGCTGTGTGACGGAGCAGCAGGGTGTCGCTATCAGCCAGCAGACCCCTCTGTCTCACACACAATGAGAAAATTAACTTAGCTGGACCTGCTGTCTTTGCACCTGTGTGTGTGTGTGTGTGTGTGTGTGTGTGGTTATGAAAAAGTGTGTGTATTCAGGAATCCCTGAGATCTGTCAGCAGTCATCTTTACTCAACCTCAAACACACTGCACTTCAGCAGTGGTCGCACACAAACCAGCCTTCTATGTTATTATATCTTACTTCATTTTTCTCTCCCTCCACTGTCATCTGTCACACACTCTCCTTTGCTTCACTTTCTAGCTTTCCCCCTGCATCACTCTTGTATCCTCCATGTCTTTCGCTTGCTCCCTTTCTTCTCCTCACCTCATGCCAACCTATCCTCTTTCCCTTTCTCTTGTCATCCCCCCTGCTCTCCTCCCTCTCTCACGCCCCAGTTGGGTAGTACAATGAAATGGCTATGGGAGGGCTGTAATGTATGTGTGTGAGTGTGTGTGTGTGTTTGTGTTTGTGTGTGTATGTTTTTTTTGTCTGTATGATGTCACACTACAGCAGCTCTATAGTAGCTCTCTCTTTTTTAATCCCTGTGCTCACAGACAGCACTGCTATTTTAAGATTCTATAAACCTTTTCAAAGAAGCTTCAAGGGGAAAGCTTCACCATGTACTGTTTACTGTGTCTTTGTGTGTGTGTTTGTGTGTCTGTGTGTGTGTGTTTGTGTGTCTGTGTGTGTAGGAATGTTTGCATGTGTGTGTCAGACCAGCTGATTACACAACTCTAAACAGTTATATGGTTCATGTTAGAATTATTCTTAGTCACAAAGACATTACTTTAAAGCCTATTTTGATATAGAAGATTTGTATTGCTGGTAAACAAAAGCCCCCTCTGGTTTGAATTTAAATCTATTCGGGGATTTGCTGTGTATGTTTTTTTTTCCAGAGACTATTCCTAGCTCACCTGCACATTTGCCCTTCTGCCGGGTAACGTACATTTTAGAGTCTCAAGGAAAAAGTCAAGTTGAATATTTAGAAGCACAGCTGATGTCACGTTAATAAAACAGGCAGGATCTCCAGACAATAAACGTGGCAGTAAACCTGACTCAAAGTATATTGCATGCTCATTATTGCCACTGCAATATATTATCTCCAGTCTGGAACTGTCTGCTCTCTCGTCTTTCATCATAAGTAAATCTGTAAGTGGCACAGAGGAGCTTTTCTGTGCTGTAGCACTTGGTCTTCTCTTTCGAGACGATTGCCCCTTTTAAACTATTAACACATGAACGGAGCTGCACCTCCACCTGGACTCCTAGGAGAGAAAGGTGTGAAAAGGGAAAAATGTTCGCTTATTTTAATGGACTGCTGAAAAGGCTCAGGAGACGGTCAAGGTCATGACAGAAAAAATACTTTTCTGACCTCACTTCCCACTAAAAACCCAAGGGCTTCAGAGAGTCCTAAAGCCTCAAATAAATGGTTGGATGATCTGCTGCCTCGCTGTTAACTGCTTAGTTAAGGTCAGTGTAATAAAATTAATTATTCTAAAAGCTGTATTAATTAAGTTCACTCGTTGGCAGCATAGCAAGCTGTAACCACAACACTGGCATATGGTCATCTAATAAAGTTATTATTGCAAATGTGTTAGCAAACAGTTTCCTATTTACACACTCAGCAGGCACAGAACAACATCAGCATTAGCACATCTGGCTCTTTAGCTTGCTAGATCTACTATGCTCAGGACCTAGGCGCTTTATCTCTCAGTGGGTTGTTCAGGACAGAGAGCGGTGAGAGGGGACCAGAAGTTGCAGGGCAGGCTGTTTTAAGTTGGGCTGTTGCTTTCTGGACTGGACGGTCTCGTGGGTCCTTTTCCACACTTATGTGTCCTGCCTCCTTCCTCATAGTGCCACCAGTGTGTGCCCTACAAATGTCCGCTACGTTTTTATTTCACTCGAAAATTCTGCTTAGTCTCATGTTGCTGTGAGCTCTTTCTTTCTTAATAGAGACGGCCTCCTACATCAAATCTACAACCTGTCTCCTGACATTATCCCCACAAGCTTCCTGAAGGGGTTTCTTGATATTGTCGGCCCAAGTGTCATCTCCACTGTAAATAGCTCTACGGCCACCGGGGCTGTTTCACCCCTTTTTCAGGCATGCAATGGGCTTGCCTCTTCTAATTACACAATTTTCAGCAGTTTCAAACCCATTTCCATTTGTTTTTGTGCTTTGTGTCTCAGCTGTTCGGTTTGAAGGATAACAACATAAATGGAAATCTGTATGCTTTTCAGAAGTTGGCTCATTTTAGACAACCTTTTTCCTGACTTCTGGTTCTGACTGTGCTGTTCATTCCCTCATAGACTTCAAGGCTGGCTTCAATATGGTAAATAATGCCATTAAAATGGACTGTCTTGAGCATAGAGCCGGTGTGAACAGCGATGTCCTGGCTTAGCTCATGTCACAACTGAGAAAAAGAACCATTTAGCCAATTTTTCATCTGGCTTGTCTACGATCTCTCATGGGGTCCCTCAGGGTTCAATTTCAAATGAATTTCTCCTCTGCTTTAGTTTGCTGCACCACTGAGTCATATTATTGAGACTTAGAGTCCATTTCCTTTCATTGTTATGTAGACAACACCCAGCGGTATGTCCTGCTAAAGCCCACTGATCTGTACAATGAAAGAAACTGGCTTTATGACAATATGTAAATGTTAACTGACCCAAAAAGATTTTCCAGGAGATTAACAGAGAACATCAAGGTCTTTGAATCCCCTATGTCTACCTTAGTTCTTCATCTATAAATAACTTTGACCATGTAGCGAGTTGTGCTAAAACTTTAATAATGAAAATATTAATCCAGGCCTTAAAGCTGAAATCTGTAACTTTCGACATGTTGTTGCCGTCTCCAGCGCCAAGAGGGAATTGAAATGATGTTTGAACTACAGCAAAGGCGGTTGAATTGTGATTCTGTGGAAGGCTTGTATTTAATCAGCCATTGTAAAACCTGGAAAATACACCAGTTCTGCATACTCAATTTAACAGCAGAGTAGGGAGATAATGTCTGACTAAGTTAATTAAAGTCAAACTTTAGTAATCCCAGTGGGGAGATTTGTCCTCTGCATTTGACCCGAGTATTCAGGAAGCGTGTGCAGCCACTGTGCAGCGCCCAACTCCAAACTGAAAGAAGTCCTCGTTCCTGTGAGATGACTAACAACTGATCCACTGCCTTTGGTAATACATACTATATCTGTAATACAAATATATTAAATGACAAACTTTTAGGATAACATCTTTATGTTTTAAAAAAGTCGATTGAGAAAAGGAAATTGTAAGAACACATTGATATCTTTAAAGATCCCCTCCAGGCATGTTTCATGATTCACATATACATATTCTAGTTTGATTAATAATTTGAGTTTGATATGGGTTTCCCCACAAAACAGTTAGAAGATTCTTATTAGATGTCTACTTCTGCTCCCTCATGGAATTCTCTGACTATGCAAATATTTATAATTTTCCAGTCTCAGTTTATGTGCACAGTCGGCTTCAAGTTTCCACATCACACTTGTGTACGTTGCATAGTGGACCACGATTGGCTTCCAAAAATATGATGTCACAAATCCTGCTCGTACAAACACGTGTTAAACTGAGGTTCAAGGTGAGCACAGACCAGTGTGAAAACAACCTTTTAGTGTCAAACTCTGCACATACATCATTCTGCATTTTGATCCTCTTGAGGAAATGCGTCATCTGCATTTGACTCATCAAACCCTTTTTTAGGAGCAGCAGCCCATCTCCAGGTCTGGCCACTGCATTTGAAATACTCCCCACGGGATTACTGTAACTCCTCGCACATATAGATCGGTCTGTCCTCAATGTCCTCCATGCTCAACCCTGTGTCTGACAAGATTACGTTCACAGACAACTAAACTGCATTCTCAATTACATTTTTGAAGGAAATGTATTAAGGTGGCATTTTTAAACACTTAATAAAACAAAAACGCAAAAAAGATTGTGGTTTGGCTCGAAGTAAGTACGTTCGTTACGTTATTTAAATGATGGACGTCAATTAAAATAAGTCAACGTTAGCTTTTGGGACACGAACACTGGTCTCCTGTGTTTGTTTGACACACCTCGTCTTCCTCTCTACATGCATTTCCGCAGACTTTGATTCAAAACATACTCGTGATACGTCAAAAACAAACAATTCAGACAATGTAGTTTCGTTGTATGGGAATGTAATTGTTAGCAAACCAGGCTGCCATGCTACTAGAATAATACACTGCTGCCAGGTTTACAAATGTATCCACAAAGGTTGACCACATTTCCATGTTGGCTTGTTTTCATTTCCCCCCTGCGCTGCCAAAGCACACATGTGGTGTGTAAGTTGCTATTGCAACACAAACATTTTGTTGTTGTTTAATTTAGTTTCTGAGTTGATTTTCCCTCCTTTAGAGTTTGCTTCCACAACATCTAAAGTCCTTAGTTCATGTCACACGGAGCATCTTTATTGTTGCTCTGTGTAGGTTATTGAAATGTTCAGTTTATTAGAACAGACCTCTTCATCTGCTCATATAGTGAATATGATCACATACCACTGACACTATCGGAACAGACTTAATAGCCTTTCATGTCACAGTAGACTTACTCTTCGACATATGGATTATGTCTTGATTGTAATTGATTGTGATGATAATGATAGTGATGTTACAGATGATGACAGTGATGTTAATAATGATGACGATGATGAGTAGTGCAGTCCCTGTGAGACCAGAGAGTCCTCTTTATGTCTAATGTGATGTGATGTAGTCATCACAGCCGCATGGCTTGCTGTAATTAGATTTTTGAAATGAAATTTCTCTATGTAATATACATATTATATGGAGAAATACTAATGAACAGTAAACAAAGGTACAGAACAATAGCTTCTACATTGATAATGTAAACATCTGCTGTATAATTAAAGTGTCTCTTCCGTGAAAAACAAAGCTGTTCACTGCAGTGTGTGTGTGTCTGCATTGTTTGATTTACATCCAAAATATAACTAATAATTTAGAATTTCATTAAGTTTCAGTGTTATTGTTGGAATATATTCTCTGTGATTCGGTTCACTTAACATTTGTGTTTGTGTTAACACGTGCTCTGTATCGCAGATGTAAAGCAGCATTCCCCAAAGCATCAGCGTTGGGGAATGCTGCTCATCCCAAATAAGTTGTTAGACAGTGATGTGGAATTTCAAATCAACACCAACCATTGCAGCCAAATATATAATAAGCAAGACGCTTTAGTGAATACCAAAATCATAATACCTTTTGTCAATCATTTATTTATTATAACAGCTCGATTGTGACGGCAACACAGACGCTGACAGTCAATCAGAGCCTCAACCCTGCGGGATGCAATCATTCTGTTGCAGACTGATGCACACGTTGGTTGGTTTTGATTTATTAAGTCACCAAAAGCTTGCTAGTTTGTCAATATGATGGTTGATAGGGTGTATAATCGACCAATGAGAATCTGATCGGACAATCGCTGGTGTTACTTTCACACGGAGAAAAGTGTTTCTTAATTCCATTATTTCCGGGTCCGGAAGGGAGGTTTGTGTGGGTGTGGGTCATTTCTTTAATGAATGGTTACTTGTTTTGCCGCCCTTTAACAACACATAACACCGTTTGGAACAATTAAAGTGTATTTTTATCTTCCCACTACTGTGGAGAAAGAGAGCACTCCGGACGGCTACAGCTCCACTAATTACGCTTTGGAGCAGTGTTTTTATGGGGGGGGTCCTTGTTTTGTTCTTATCATGTAAGCACACAGCAGAGTGAGACACGTTCATGCCACTGGTTTCGCACTATGCCGCTCAGCAGTTGGTGGCGGCAGTGCGCAAAGAAACATAGCAATTTGCCAGCAAAGGCAATGAAGAAGAAGACTGCTAGCAAGCGAACATCTAAACAATGATTTAAAATTGTCTTTGTGAATGTTTTACGAGCAAAAGAAATGCTCTCAACATGTTTATTAGGCCTCAAGGATAGACACAGTGTGTTTGGTGAGGAAAAGTAAATGAAAACATAACTCTTGTAGTGGACCTTTAAAGCAGGAAGCCTGTAAACGGCCTATCACTGTTTAAGTGAGGGCCTTATGGTGTGTGACGAGTTTGGACTGAAACATTTAGTTGACTGTCAGGTCTGGCCTGGGCTCAGGCTTGGAATATCAAGAACCTTGTCGTACTTTTACCCCAATGAAATTGAATGATTTTGCAAAGAGGCAACTCATTCTTCCGTGAGAAAGCATGACCGGCTGCTAATCGGGCATTAGGATTGTACTCGATGGACTTAATACCACAAGAAGTAATACACCTGTGCTCTTATAGCTTATAACAGCAGATAATGCCTGCAGGGAGATCTAAGTATGGACAACCTGAATATCGTGTAACTACCTGAAACGAAGATCGGTGGCAGGCTGAAAAGTTGTATAATCCTGGATACTTCTGCAGAGCTACTGCTGATACACTAACTCAGTGTAATTGGTACGTGAACAAAGGGATGTATTCTCCAGAGCACATAGTCCCTATAGGTGCACCACTACCTCCTAACTTTGCTATTGTCTGAAAAGCCAATTACTGCAACAGGCATGCAACCCAATCAATCATAGTTAGGGACGTGTTTGACAAAGTTGCAGGACTTGAGGGACCAGTAGCTATCAGCGCTTAACAGTCTCACATCAATCATCTCTTAAGTGCAAAATGCTGAGGAAGAGTAGGACTTTTTTATACCTGTATTTGCAGAAGAAATAATAGATTTCATCACTTTTCCTCACAGTTAATAATCATCCTTTGCGTGCCTGTATCTGCATGTATTGAAGATATACAGTCTTTGCTCGCTATTATTCTTTTCTTTTTTCCTTGTGTCTTTCCTTGTTATTGGTTAACGTTTTTATTTATTAACCCTTTACCTGATCAAGTACATTAGGACGTTGAAATCTAGTTGTTGTAGTTTCATATTCAGAATCAGTTCACTGTTAAATCAGCTGGATGACATGGAAGTTACACAAGCATACATAATATTGACATAAGTAGTTGCACAGATAAGCTGTTATTCCCCTCTACATAATACACAGATAAAATAAGTCATTACACTTGCATACATGCATAGCAGCGTTTCTACCCCCCCCCCCATCTACAGTACAGACAGGCCATATGTATTATGAGCATAGGCACATGCCTCGAGGCTTCCACTATCCATGTGCTTCACGTGGGAGAGGGAAGTGGACAAAGAAAAGCTGGATTTGAGTGAAGCTTGTGTCAGAGGCAAACCATGTTGGTGTCAGTTCCACTTCTCTTCCTCCATGTTAAGAAGTTTCTCTCTCCCTCTGAGGGACTAGGTTCTCCTGAGAGAGGGAGGAAGCGATAAGAGTAATAGAAATAATAGAGAGGCAAGTGCAGGTATAAGATGAGATAGAAAAACGGAAGCCGAGTGATACATTTGTTAACATAGCATTTCATGCAGCAGTGATGTCCAATTACATGCCATGGAGAGCCGGGTTCTGTATGTGCCGCATTTCCATTCAACCAAGCGCAGCTCTTTTTTCTCAATGTTTGGTCTTGTGTCCCCTGTGACATTTTATTTAGTCTGCCGCTTACAATGCAGAGAGAGTCGAAATGGCAAGTCATTGATCGTGCACAATATCAAGCTTTAAAAGAGACAATGTCAATATGCAGGGAATTATTGTGGTAATCATTCAGGAGGAGATCATTCTCTCTAGGAGTGTTTGTACAATACGATACAACTTTATTGTCAGTTTACACTGAAATTCATTTTTGCATGCTTAGGCAGTTCCATTAGTTTATATATATATATAATATATAGATATATATAATATAGAGATATCTCTTCCCCACACAGTCGGTAGTTTGACTTTCTGAAATTAAATAGTCACCCCACAGCATATCTGATCTGATTCAAGCTGAGCGTGTGCAACTAATTAGCAAAATCACCTGATGTGTTCATTAGATCCTGTATCTCCTTTCCATAACAATAAGAAAATCTTCTTTTCAGTGCAAATAATTGGACATCATTAATAAATACATGACACACACTGAAGTGGGCCTCAATTTGAGACACTGCCTCTTCAGTTTTATATATTAATTTAGTCTTTTTCCATATTGTGACGGTGGAATTGTATATTCAGTAATTGTGACAGTTAGTGCATATTAATGGGGAGACTGGCGTCAACTCTTAGAGCCAGGTTGGGGAGTGGAAGTTGTAGCCAAGCTGTACTCCTGGCGCCTGTCGTTCAAACAACCCCCATAGCCTGAGTCTGAGCACAGCCTGAAGAAGCAACAGGAGGCCACTGTCTTCTGGCCTCACCACCTGGGACATTGGACAGTCACAATGGGAGTATTGGGATATAAAATAAAATAAATATAATATAATAAATAAAAGTATTTTCACCGTTTTGTACAGAATTGAAAATTGTGTTTTCTTACTAGGCATGAAGTCTAACCTGTTCAAGACAGAGCAAGGATTTGTTTTGTCCCCTTTGTCCTCTTGACTTTTATGGGAAGGGAAGTGAATTGCAGCTGTGATGTGAAAAAACTACAGCTCCGGGACATTATCGTGTCTTCGCTGCAGATCGCAGATGGTGCCGTCCCTCTGGCTTCATCAGCCTGTGACCTCTGAAGCGGCTCGAAGAAAAAGGGTTTGCCCCTTCAAATGTGGGGTTGTGGTTTGCTGGGTTGAGATGAAAGGGGAGCAGCTGTATCAGGTGGAGGAATCATATTCACGTATGAGTGTAAGAGTGTAAGAGGGGCCGGATGATTGACAGGTTCTGCTACCTGCCGTGACGGCTAGAGCTATACCAGAGTGTGGAGGTAAAGATGGAACTAATTATTAAGTGAGTGCTACTATTTACCGTCTCAGTCCTCCTCGGCATGTATGAGTTGCCGTTTGGGTCCAAACAAATGAAATTGTTGATACATTTTTAAGAAATGTGGTTTCTACGGAGGTTTGCCAGCCTTGTTCTTTTCCAGATCAGCCGACACGGTTTATGTGTCCAGTCAGGATGCGCCCTTGGTGCCTCCCGTTGTAGATGTCTTTTCCAAAGAGACTGTGAAAGATGGAGAGAGAAAAGAAGCTAGGTGAATTTATTCTTCCAACTGGCCTAAAAAACCCACAAGATCCCTGACAAGAATCTTTTTTCTTCTTGTCTGTCATATTCGCTCAAATTTCACCGCAAACCTGAAGAGAACCAGCAGCTATAGAAATTGGATAAGATGGATTTTTATCAGGAAGCGATGGTAGCTCACTCGGTAGAGCGTGCACCATGTAACAAGGCTGAGTCCGAATCCGAACCGGGGGCCCTTTGCTGCATGTCCTCCCCTCTCTCTCTCTCCCTTCCTCTCCTGTCTATCTCCAAGCTGTCGCTATGTAATAAAGCAGAAATGGTGAAAAATATCTGTAAAATAATGAAAATGAAAAATGGATGTTATCGGTGAGTGCAGAGGAAGTAGCTGGAGTAGTTACATGTGAACCATTTAAAGGAATAAGCTTAAGCTTCCAATCTAGAGCTGAAACGGTTTGTCCTTAACTGATCATTTCATCGACAGAATATTAGATTTGCTGGAACGCCAAGAAGTAAAATGATCTTCAATCCGTCACATGTGAAGATTTGCTGCTTTTCTCTTCATCACATTGTAAATTAAATAACTTCTGATTTTAAACAGTTGGTCAAAGAACACAAGACATATGAAGATGTCACCTTGAGGTTTTCTGACCTTTTGTAGACTATGATTAATTATTTAACCAGATAAATAATTGATTCATTAATCAATCACTAATACAAATGAGTTAGTTACAGCCCCTTACCCCAAATGCTCTTGCTATCTGCCATAAATACATCATACTTAGAGGCTAATCAGCATGTAGCTCCTACTGGAAATTGGACATTGTGAAGAAATAAAAGAAAGATGCAAATGAAGGACAAACAAAACCAAAAATATGCAAGAGTTCAACTAGAATAAAACTAAAGATTGTGGAAGACATGTTAGTCAATGTAGGCAGTGGGGGTATTTTTCTACTTTTATCCAGATGAAGTGAGTATGCATGTTATTTTTCAGGAGATTTTCCCAGCCAGTCAATAATTCACACCAGCAACCTTTGAGTCATAGTCCCACTTCTCTGACCTCCATACAGAGCTCTGACTCACTTCACATATGTAATATCCAAATCAGGAAAATGAGCTACAGAAAATGACAAAATCTGTTAAAAATAATATTTTATAATATTTCACATATATCCCAATTCCTTCCATATTGCATTCTTTATTAGTAAGGGTGCTTAACATTCCTTGTTGCATTGCGTATGTTTAATATTTTAATATTTCCCCTCTGTCTGCCGTGGATGTGCAACTGATGCTTAACTCTCCATTTCAGCTGCTGCATGCTATTGAAGTATTAAATATGTTGTGCACAGCCTCAATAAGAAAGTATGAACAGCAAAGTTATGATGAGATGAAGAGACAGAAACAGAGTGGTGTAAGGATAGATGGAGTAAAGGAGAGAAGAGTTTTGTTGTGTTTCTGAGGTGATGCCCACTTTGGCAAGTCAAACTCCCTTCACTGCTCTGCTCTGCTCTGCTCTGCGTGGGTTGTTGCTGTATAAATAACACTCTCAGAGCAGATCAGAGAGGGAGAGAGAAAAAGAAAGGGAGAGGATGAGGGAGGCAATAACGGCAGAGAAAGAGATGCGGAGGGAGACAAGGGAAGGAGTGGGGGACACATGGGGGAAGAGAAGGATGGAGGAACACCAATGATCAGAGTGATATTAGATGTTCAAGAGGAAGAGAGAGGAGAGAGAGAGCACAGAGAGCACAGAGAAAAGAAGTGTGGAGAGAGAGAGAGAGAGAGAGAGAGAGGTGATTGAGAGGGCTTGTAGAATAATTGAACCATATATGGTAACAGTTAAGTATGAGGCGATTCGAGAGGATGAGAGAGAAAGAACAAGTGTGAGAGAGAAATGGATGTGAAGATTTACAGTATGAAGCCTTCAGAGAGAAACAGAGAAACAGTGTGTGTGTGTGTGTGTGTGTGTGCATGTACACGTGTGTGTGTGTGTGTGTGTGTGTGTGTGTGTGTGTGTGTGTGGTGGTGGTGTCATGAGATGGCCCGTGTTGGGCTGTACTTGCATGACACCATCAGCGTTAGTCATGGGGAAGATGATTAATTGTGTAAAGATACTGCAGCAGCTCATCACTGTTAAACAGCAGATCTTAGATCAGTTTGCTTACATGCTCAGCTAATTCTACCAGACTTAAACATTTTTTTAAAGTGCATTCAACCTCAACATATTTAACATATGCATTTACATTGAGACACACACTTCCTCCTCACCCTGCCAAACTGCAGTGTAGAGATTTCACGTTAGTTCTCAAAGGAAATTGTGACCTTTCAAAGATCTCCTTATTAGCCATACAAGTTGTTTTAATTCGACAACTATTAAATCTGCAAGTTTCTTTTGCCGCATTCCCACTGCATGGCACAGTGCGGCAAAAAAAGTTGTGGATAGTACTTGGTACCAGCTCGGTTGAGGTTCCAAGCGAACTGAGACAATATTAGAAGGTCGTTTGTCGTCACTAGGGCAACCCGGGACATCCTGCCATTTTTAAATAGCCAAGATATGGTTAATAGTGACCGCAATTGTTTTATTCACTTGACCTAGATTATTGAAAATGGCGGCCTGCAAAATTTAGGCATACAGTACAGAATACACAACTACGTATTATAACAAACAGGATAAAACCACGGCCTCCCTCCCCATCCTGTTGGTGACCTGCTGCCATAATATCTCCAATAACTAAGTTGAGAGTATATCCTCCATCATATCTATTCTCTATGCATCTCATTTCCTGGAAGATGCGTCTGTTAAATGTGACTTGTAATGTGTAATGTGAATTGTAATTACTTGTGTCGATAATCTAAAACATTTCAATTCAAACGGACTTAATTGCTTTATTGTTCAACTAAATGTGTTTATATAATCTTGTTTGTAGGAAAGAAATTTGTCATCACTTTGTGAACATGTGATGTCGTAAACAAAAAATGTAACCGTTATTAATTGCACCCCAGCAGTTTGGGATTGTGTGTGTGTGTGTGTGTGTGTGTGTGTGTGCGTGTGCGTGTGTGTACGGAGCAAATGAACAATATGGAACAAAATGGCCTACCTCGCTGCAGCAGTTTAATGATGGCCAGAGGTGTTGCTGGGCTCGCTGATGGTGATGCATCCTAGAACATTGTTCTCCAGACCAGTACTAATCAGCTGTTATTGGTACGAGGTTAGCTAGCAGAAGATTTGGATTGGAGTAATCTGAGAGAGGCCTACATCACTGCAGCCAGTTAATGATGGCCAGCGGTGCTACAAGCCTGACACATTCTAAAAGATTGCATTACAGATCAGCACACAGCAGATGCTGACATCACATGTCCAACTAGTTTTATGTAGATTATCTTCACGTTTGATTATCTTCACTGCGAGATATTCTAAAATTGTAATTATTAGAATATTCTATTGTTTTAATCCTTTACAGTTTATGTGTTTTGCCCGTTTTGAAGTTCATTCTTGACCTTTGGTAACAGTATGTGTAAGAAAATAATCTAAAAAGTGTATTTACTCTTGGCCTTGGCCTTTTTTATCAGTATGGAAAATAAAAAATAAAAAAGATATGGAACAAACAACTCAAATGTCATCTGATAATAGCGACGCAGTTCAAAGTGACACCACTATAATCTCAATAATGGGTTTCCTGTGTGGCAGTCAGCAGATTGTCATTATACATGTCCTGGAGGCGGCAAGATTCTTGACCTCAAAAACAAGCATCGCCTCGTTTAGGTGTAAGTGTCTCCTCTCTGGTGCAGTGTTGAATTTCTTTGGATTTTCTGCTTTTGAAGTTGTGCTTTTGTGACAGACCAGAGATGATCAGGGAATTTCACATCGGGGCTATGAACATTCTTTATCCTGTATGAATGATCCGTGAAATCACACACACAGAGTAAAACTAATCCAGTTTGAATAGTGTTATTGTTTTAAACAACGTGGCTCGGTTCTTCTGCAGGGGCAAATGTAGTGCTAGTACAAGTAAATACTTGCCTACCGCCATTTCTGGCTCTGGGCAGGGCTAATGCAGGTGCCAAGCGGAGTGTTAAGTGCTATCCTTGTGATGCGGGCCTATGGCTCCTGTTGCTGTAATGAGAGCGGCTCGTTCTCAGTCTCGCCCGGCTGCTGCTAATTGCCTTAATTGAGAGAGTGACCTACATCTGAGAGAGGCTTCGGTGGATCAGCAGAACAGCTGGCAAACCTGCAGAAGGAAGGGGAGGGAGGGAGGACTGAAAGAAAGGATGAGATGGAACGAATGAAGGAGAAATTAGGAGAGACAGAAGAGGATGCAGTAGAAAGGAAAATATGTCTGAAATAAACTTTTAAAGCATGACAACTCCTATTAATGTTTTAACTTCTCTACTCTTTTTTTCATTTTTTTGCATACATGCTTGGTTGGATATTTTTGACTCAATTAAGCATCAAATGTTCCATCAAAGCCAAATTTGGACCAGTAAATGATAGTGGGGAGGAGAGGGTTGAAAAGGCAACGGGTAAAAAGAGTGAGGACAGGGACAGGAGGAGAAAGCTGGCAATGACATCATGCTTTTAGAGCAGAGGCCGGCCCTCAGGCCAGCGCTGAATACACTCCTAACAGTCTTGTGTACTTCCCTTAGACTGAATAATTCAACACACTCCTGATGGAGAGACTGACTGTGACTGTGTGTGTGTGTGTCTCTCTGCATGTCTGGGTGTGTGCATGTACGTGCATGCATGAATGCATTTGTCTAGAGAGCGAGAGAGAGAGAGGGATATAAGTTCTGTGTGCATGTGTGTGAATACAACTTTTTCTTTATTTGTGTGCTAGAAAGAGTGTAGGAGAGAATGGCTGCTTGGAGTCATTCAATGGGCTAATGTGTGGGTGGCGACTCAGTTCATGTGCATGTGGCGAAGTGTGTGCACACACACGTCTGTCAAGTCTGTTGAAGTAAATGTGTATTTTCAGATCAGGTGCTTCAGCTAGTTTTTGTCCCCCTTCAAAAAAAAGAAATAGTGCTCACTCAATCCTCTTTCTCCCACAAATCTCACCCTCCCCCACACACACACACACACACACACACACACACACACACACACACACACACACACACACACACACACATGAACACACACACATGAACACACAGTTCACTTCACTCACTGTTTTGGATTTTAAGCAGCAGTGCTCTTTTACGTGCCCCCATTTCTTGTTTTTGTGAGGGTGTGTGTGTGTATGTGTGTGTGTGTGTGTGTGTGTGTGTGTGTGTGTGTGGTCGTGGTCTGTGTATTCTTTCTCTAAGTGTGTGCGTGCTTTGTGTGTTTTTGCCAGCCCGTGTGTGTGTGTGTATCCGTGTGTGTGTGGACAGTGAGTGTCGGGGTTTGATCCTGTGCTAATGATCTCCCAGTGGCTCAAACTTCTGTAAAGTGTGTTGAGCAGGAAGGGAGAGAGAGGGAGGCAAAAAGAGCAAGGAGGGTGGAAAGGAAGAAGAGAATGTGGAGTGAACAGTGCCTGATCATCATTATCATCATCATCATCCTCGTCATCACTAAATCCCCCCCAATACACACTCACTACGCTGCTCTTGTAGAGTAACTCCCCCCAGTCAGCAGCACTACAGCCTCCATCGTGATCTGCACAGCTCTCTACTCGAGCAGGAGAAGCCGCGTTGGCAAAGTCTGCACAGAGAGCTGCAGCATCATACCGGCTGGTGACAGAAGGATGGAAGGAGGGGTGGATGGATAGACAGATGGATATAGAGAGCCTGCATGTGATATGTGTCATACTCACACTCTCCTCAGCACACGCATGCACACCAGGAAACATCAGATATTGGAACTGAGGTTTTTCTCTTGTTTCTTTTTATTGAATGTCACACGGAGGGGTTTTCTTGCATCTCTCTCTGTCTCTTTTCTTTTTCTCTCTCTGTCACTCTCTCCTGCCTCCCCTCCGCACTCCCTGTCAACTCTCAGCTCATCTTCTTGCTTACATGGACTGTAATGCACTTTTGTTTTCTGAATGTGTTAGCACTTCCTCTACTTCCTCCCGTTCTCCGAGTCTCGCCTTACCTCCCCTCTCCTCCTTCCCCACTGGAGAAGATATGTCTCACTAATAGGAGGCCTAGTAAATTAGCCCTTCTATCCTTCCTCTCTATCGCTCCTGTCTCCTGTCTCCTCCCTTCTTCTCTCATCTATCTCTCCAAGCGTGCGCTGCCCAATAGAGCGCACTCATGCACACCCACAGATACAGACATAAAAATACATACGCGCAAGTACACCCCGTTTGTGTTTCTGTCTGTTTGTCTCCAGGTTGGGTACTGGCTAATAGGGCGTAGTAGGTAATGGCAGCCGTAGCCTATTATCTCTGCTCTGCTGTCTAATAGCCACTGGCTTTAAGCATCTGCCATGTAGCTGCTCTAACTCCCCCAATGGACACTTAGCAACTTTATGCATATACACTGATAGACACACACACACACATATACACATGTACAAGCCACCCCCACAGATGCACAGCAGAGCTAATATACACACCGCCAAAAGTAATTTGGGCATATGTGAGTGTGGGTGCATGCAGAAGTATTGTGTGTGTGTGTGTGTGTGTGTGTGTGTGTGTGTGTGTGTGTGTAAGAGAATTCACTTCTAACACGTGCCCTGACATTCGGTATTCTCTCTTTTCCTTGGGGAGCATTGCCTTCCTTTAATTAGTAAAGGAAATAGATTTACTTATCTGATCTTTGACACATTGGCCACGCACGCACGCACACGTGCACGCACACGCACACACACACGTACACACTCAATCATCTATGTTTGTGTGCACTCAACCATGTAGCACATCAACACCTATCCATTAACAGTGTGATGGAATGCCAAGAAGTAAACACATTGTGTGTTCAGGTGTGTGTGTGTGTGTGTTCAGGTGTGTGTGTGTGTGTGTGTGTGTGTGTGTGTGTGTGTGTGTGCTTGTGCTAGAGAGAAATGAATCTGCTCCCATCTTTAGACTGACCATTGATTTGCCATGGTAACAGTGGATGGTGACTGTCGTGTGAACAAAAGCGATGAGAACAAGTGGCTGCATTGGAGAGGGAAGGAGAAGGGGAATAGAGGAGACCAGCGGTATTAAATTGGGGAAACATGGTGCAAACTCAGAGGAGGATGGAAATGAGAGGATTAACGCCTGTTGCTGGTTTAACTAAATGTAGCAACAAGATTTTTATGTGTGTATTCCAAAAAGCAAGAGCGAGTGCACAATAGTGTTGTGGGAGTGTTTTTGGTATAAAAAGGCTTACACAGACCTGAGTAAGGCTTATATATAATGAATGAACCCCCCTTCAGCTACCGTTTTTCTTTCCTCTGCAGAATTGTGATTTGTCTTACCCCCCTCTTTTCCCCGCAAACAATCTCTGCAGAACCCCTTCACCCCTTTCCAGTGTTCCTCCCAGAATCCACCCTGCACCAAATCCGGCATGCCCTCTGGAAGCCTGTGTCATTGTATAAACTTCTTCTATTGTATTTAGTAAACATTATGCTTCTGCTGTCAACAACTCACTTAAAAATCACAGGGCTAATGTAATTTTAACCAAAACGGGGATAAACCAATGTGTTAGTATTCAGCAGGGCCTGCAGCTCTTCTCTAAAAGCTGAAAGACTGCGAATTGTCTAATTAATCTCCTGGCTTGTGGTTTTTCTATACCAGCCAGATCTTGTTGTTTTGCAGTGGCACTGGACAAGTACCCTGACCTCATCCCCGACTGGCTGTCCTGTTATCATACCTGAGGCACTTGGCCTGCTTAGCATTGTCCAGCAATCAACAAAGCTGAGGTAGTCAACTGGGATGGGCTGACTCACCGCTTGCTGCCATTTTTACACCAGGCCTAAGGTTTCCAAAGTCCAACAGAGTCACCATCAGAGGGTTGAGAGACACAACTAGAGAGATAGAGAGAGAGTGGGATTTTTTTTGCACCCAAAGGCACTTCAGCTATAAATACCAAACTGGCAATTCTTTGATTTGCCAATGAAGGCTGACAGAGGAGGGAGAAGGATGCAGGGTCTCGCTCAGTTCTTGAGCTGTTTTAAATTCATTCACCGATGGGGGAAGAGGGAAACTGAGGGAGGAATAGGGTTGGCTCTGTCATTAATTTTCCATGTAGGGGGATGAAACAACATTAACATCTCTTTCTCTCTGAAGCTCAATAAGTCAAACCGTTATTATTAGTCAAACAGTAGCGGCAGCAAACACAGACACACTCAGACGTGCATCCTATTCTTCTTGTGCCACACAGATGCTGGTGTGTGTGTGTGTGTGTGTGTGTGTGTGTGTGTGTGTCTGTGTCTGTGTCTGTGTGTCTGTGCAGATGTCACAGCCTGGACAGACACTTCAGTTTTAATAAAGCAAAGACCTTTCAGCATTCTGGCGGATCCTGCTGTAATCTCTTCTAAACAGGTGTTGTGATTAGCCTCTGCCGTGAGCTGCATTCTGACACTCGGATATGCAGGGCCAACCATGCACACAACCATCGGCTACCACTCAGGAGACACATTTAACTGCCGGTGCTCGGCAAGCTCACTTCTGCCGTCCAATAAAAATGTGCTTTGTTGGAGTTCTGCTAGAAATCTATTTTTTTGTCCTCAGCCAAATAATTATGTCTTTTTCTTTGTGATATTCTGGTTGATTCTTTGCACGCTGATGCAGCACCATATGTGAGTCAGCACTGCAGAGTATGGCTCTTGATTTATAGGGCATAGTTGATAGATGGCTTCTTGGAACACACACAGAATGTTTTTTAAACGCAGCTAAAAAAAAAAAAGCATGTCTCCTTGTGTATGCGGTATTTATTAACAAACTAACAACCTGAGCAAGTTATTTGATCATAATGAGGTTTACATTGTGATTATGACCTGCAGTATAAAGATAACAACTTCTCAGTCTGCTTTGCAACTAGGAATAATCCTCTTCCTAACATCTGCATTAGAAAGTTCTGCTAATTAAATCAAATGTTGTGAGAGCCTGTTTCCGCCTCACAGTCACAACCTAAAAATTAGGCGGTTTCTCTTGCATATTTTTACCTCTAATTTGTCAGTGTCTGACAGCAGCTCTCTTTTTACTCAGTAATTACTGTATATTTACCGGTTTCCCTTTTTTCGTTAAATACATTATGAATCATCAAAGCTTGTCACACAAAATAAAAATAATGCTTCATGTTTTATATCCAGTTTTTACTACAGTTGACCAATTTGATGAAACAGCAATAATTCAGAAAGTGATTAGTGGAATCAAAACTGAATCTTAATGTCTCAAGTGTTGGATGAAGAACTAACATATTAGCAGCCGCAGTAAATGCAGAATAACATACAACCAGCTCCCAGATAAGATAGATGAAAGGCTGTGTTGATGGTTTTCTGCAGAAGAGATATGTTACCTGGTTCCCTCTCTGTAAGCATATCTCTGGCACATTGTGTGGAGTGTGACACCGGATTAAAAAACCACTAATCTCTTGATAATCTCATCACGTATTAGTAACTGATAATTGGTTTTTGCAACACTAAAAATCCCGACAAACATTGTACAGAATCTCGACTGACACGCTGACAGGAGAGAAGTATATTACATGGTATGATGGATGGCTGTTCGTTCTTCAAAGCAGCAATATGTCTGCGAGCTGTTTTTAATGGATTTTCAAAAACAAATGTAAGTTTATGACTTCCCTGAGATAATTAGGACAAACCTGCGGTAGAACATTAGTCTCTGATTCTGGAAAATACAATGGTTTTTATGGCCATTAATGACGGTGGGAAAAAAGTAAAGTTACACTGGTATTGTACTTACATATTTTGCACAAAAAATGCTGAAGGCAGTGCATCCCAGATGTACAAATTAAGCCTCTCGATGAGAGAGGAACTATCTCCCTATGGAGGCAAAACAAGGTCAGAAAGATCTGAATCTAATAAGCAACTGAACACATTTTTATTTAACCAAAACCCCTTGAATGCTGACATTTTGATAGTACAATTAAAATGTTTTACTTTGAAAACAATATGTGCTGTGAATTCCGTTCTTTAAAATGTTCAATAGGTAATTTTGAGTTGTGCAATTTCAAGAACTTGTTTTGAAGTATGACAGAAAAGTGTCCAATGTTTAAAAAAAAAAACTATATTGTAGTTAGTTGTAGATTAAATTGGTTATTTGCAGATCCAATAACTCAATTCAAGCAGTTGTGCTTCCAACAACAGGCAAAAGAGCCTGAATGGAATTGATCGGACCTCTGTCCTATAAATTGTTCTTTTGTTATCCAAGAAAGAGAAGCTCAGATAAATGATAACCTGTCTTTCATTTTACAACAGAAGAAAATGTATTTTAAATAAGACAAGAAAGACTTTTTGGAAAGAGGAGAACCACATAAATCAAGATACATGGTTTTAAAAGTAAATACATTTCAGATCTAAAAGTTTTGTGGTATTTATAATAACAAATAGTAGTTAAATTGCACCATTTGGTGATCAGTTGCATGTAAGACTCAAATCCTCTCATCCAGAAACGAATAAAGCCTGTTTCACTTTGTTTCCATACTTTTCTACAACTTTAAAAATACCGGCCTCTACAGAAGGTTAACTGAGACCGCTGGATAACTCGGAAGGAAAAATAACATCAGACTCTTTAAACTTTTCTGTGGGTGAAAGTAAGTGTTTGGTCGGAGCAGGAAAATGTGTTTTGAGTGTCAGGAGACGTGCCGTACTCCAGTCCCATATTACATTCTGAGGTTGTGTCGTCGTAATGCTGTGCGCTTTGTCAGTCCGCGGCCGCAATGCTGTCCATTACATGCTTGTCAGAGTTAGTGGTGAGACCTAATGCTTCACTAGTCTGAGCTAGGCTATGCTAGCTTGGGGGCTCTGCGCCGTGTTAAACGCTATTCTGTGTTTGCCTGGGGAGTGTGAGGCTGTTAAATACTACAGTAGACTTAAGCATTGGGACTTACCTCTTGTTAAATACTAAAGTAGTCTTTGTTAGCATTGGGAGCCAATGTCCGCATGCGAAATGCTATAGCTCTGTCAATCCTGGGAATGTGGAAAGTCTATGTTCGGTTAGTGGATGTGGGCTTTGGGACCTGTCTCTGTGTTCTAAAACTGAAGAGCTTTCAGTGCTTAAGGGGCTGCTGCTTGTTAGCTATTGAGAGACCTGCCTTTACATTCTGTTAGTGCAGAGAGAATTCTTTATGCTATGTCTCTGTGTTGTCGAATGTGCTGTCCATGCTCACAGCTTTCAGCAAAGTTGAAAGAATGCTGTTTGATGTTTACATGTTTCACTATTATACTCATGAAACAGTTTTCTCCTTTTTGAAGTTGTAGAATAGTTCAAACTCCAATAAAACTCTTTGTGCCATTACACAGTTGATACCATAAAAGTGTTTGTAACATAAAAAGCTCTTTCTTTCTCTGGATATTCTTTGGTTTTGTTTTGCTTCCTACGCTGGTCAATTGACAATGGCTTCCTCTCGTAGTCTACTGTTTTATAAGTGACTTTCCTGAGCTAATTCTTTATTAGCGGATTGTTTTAGAGCGGTGTTTGTCAGCACTCGGGTTTGCAGAACATCTGCTGAGCATTTACACCGAATTAGGCTGCAACAGAAAACGTGTCCTGTCTACCAGTGTATCGTTTTAGTGCAGTTTGACAGCCCCGTGTTAAGTGTGACTGCCTTTCATCCCTCTAACATACTAAACTGCATTGTTTAATTAATCATAATCGCACTGATAAGGTCCAACATTGGAATTTAGCTTAGGTACCCGAGTTGACCTTCCTTTGCCTGGATGTTATGAATCTTTTAAACAGTAGAAACATAGGCGGTCTATCGGCCCATATGCACTAATCTTTTTTTCAGGGCATGTATTAAAGATAACACCACATGCTTGACTACTATAACTTGTATTCAGATACTCTGAGAGGCCGTGCTGTGCTACCGTGGTTTGATTTAATACCATTTTTTTATACAACAACATACATTTGGACTTGTCCGAGCAGGAAAAGTGATTTATTAATGTTACGGATGAATCTGTTGCATTTTAGTGTCCCAATAAGCAAGACTTAGATATCTGGAACTTTGTACCTAAACTAAATGATATCATCAGTGTTATTAATGACACAAAACCAGAACTTTTATTATGAGACAAACCATCTGTTTGCAATACTTTTTAGATAAGAAATAGCATATATGCCATATTTAACATCTTTTAATTGTACTTCAGTTGACTCTGACTTTCTTTAAGACTGATAAATGACCTTCTTTGACTTTGATATCTTAATAAAACACTGTAAACCACCTTAAAAGCTGCAGGTCTTACTTCTCCACTTTTTTCTGCGACAAATTCTCTTAATAATTAATTATTTAACGTTCTCATACATCCTCCCAAAATGCCCTCTGAAAATACTCAGTTGGATTCATGAATGGTGATTGCGACAGCCATGACCTAAAGTTCAAGTAGGTTGTGTTCCCCTTGGTGGAAACACATTCACATCACTTTCATTTGGACATATCTATTTAAATCCTGTGACGGTGACCTTGTTCTCAAAGATGCGTTCTAGGGCTCAACACGCTTATAAATTGTATACCAAAGTAGTTTCTGGTCGTACCTCTGCCTGAAATCTAAGGTACTTGGAAAATACATTTTTCTCCACTGTGCAGCCAATTACTTTTAATATTGAATTCAGCAGAATAATGTGGGCTTGTATCTCTTGTATCTCTCTACAGCTCAACTGTGAGCAGAATATCATTTCTCTAGCACTTTCACTGTAACTCTTCTTTTTTTTTGGTGACTTATTTTGCATGTGACCTTTGCACACTTCACTTTGTTGACGCAGAACTTATTTTGCCATGCTAGTTTGTTTGCACTTTTTGTGCAGACTTAAGTAGGATGGTACTTGGCAGCGTCTAGGGGCCGTACTTTGTCAGGCCAACTTAATGTAGCTGCGCCCCCATCCAAACTGACCTACTGCATTAAATATTAATACAGTACATTGCTGGCCTCATCATCATCGTCCTCCTTACCCCCATCTATTTCTCATCATTCTGCATACTAGCTTCATCCACTTCATTTGTGCTGCCCCATGTCATGTGATCTTCTACCAGCTTCTTAGTTATTGCCCCTTAGCTTTGGGCTGCTTATTTCTCTCTTAATCCTCCTTGAGTACTTGTAGGACTCCTCCTCCTGTAGCCCACATGACACCTTCTCACAATGATTTCTAGAAATGTTTGTCTCTCATCAGCCTGAATCTGTACAACTCTCTCCACATTTTCATACTTTCCATATCTGATTGCTGTAAATAAAAAATTCAATTTGACATGATAAAACGTGAGACGCCGTCTTGGTTTTTGCGGTGTATTATTTAATGGTATGCCGGCTTAAGAGTAAAGCTGTATTTTGAGGGGCCCTTGTGCATGTACACGTGTGTGTGTGTGTGTGTGTGTGTGTGTGTGTGTGTGTGTGTGTGTGTGTGTGTGTGTGTGTGTGTGTGTGTGTGTGTGTGCTGTCTGCATGCACGTGGGTGGATGTGAAACTGTACATGAAGTTCAATGTATTTGTATAATTGATGCACAATGTCATCAGTAAATCTCTAGGTACAGTATGAGGGTTTTAATGTGGAAATACATTTGTGTGTGTGTGTGTGTAATATTTGTGCATTATTTATATGTGAGCTTCTTGGTGGACTTGTGTGATTTGATGAGAAGATGCAGGTCTGTGTCAACGTCTCTTTTTATCCTTTATAATTCATCAACCACCAGCAACTATCATTGCCCCCCTTTCACTTCTCTGTCTTCTTAAAAGACTCATTCTGAATTCCCCACTTACCTTCCATCCTCTCCATCCTCTGCTCTCATCTCCTGCTCAGATTATGGACGTATTCAAAAGAAAGTATGTGGATAAGACTATGATGACAGGTGTAAATATTAAAGCATGTTATGAACATGTATGGCCTGTAGTCCCTTCAGCTTGTCAACACACAAGGGTCACAGTTTGTATATATATGATTTATCAGCTGTAGCATGTTGGGTTATTAGTAGCTGTTTATGATATATTCTGACTGTGTCCTCCTCAGTGGGTGAAGGTAACATTATGTGTGTTTGTATTAGGCTTTCATTATCGATTTATAAATCAATTTAGTTATTTGTTTAATTCATGAAATCCCCACAGCGCGATGACTCTGGCTTATGATATCATTGCAGCATAATCATACAAGTTTTCAACAAAGCTTCAGGTCAACCAAACATACTTGACATAGTTGTGAGCGCACGGTTTTCCTGTGCAATAAAGAAGCATTACTAACATTTGCCAGTTATCAATACGCAAAGTCATTTCTCGAAAACGCTGGGTGTGCATTCTCAAGGAAACCCGAGTTTATGTTCAGTGATGCTCGGACCTTTCATTAGGCCCTGCAGTGGGCATAAGGCTGTGCCATCATAAATCTACGGTACTTGGACCCATGACAGGCAACACCTTTCTCTAGTCTTGACCTCATGTACATTTAAGTGGCCTTTAAATCATTACCCAAGCAAAGAGCATACTGCACACTCAGCTGCTTGGCCTTATATCTGTATTGTTGTGAGGTTTACCTGCATTGGTTGGACCGTCTGATGGACGGTTTCATCTGTATGACATGTACAGCCGTCTCCCTGCTTATCCGGCTCCACTTGAAAACCTTTCCGGATCATTCTCTGACCTAATGCAGATTTAAACCGTCCTCGAGTCGTACACTCGCCCTCACCCAGAGGAAAGAGCAGATACTACGCTTGACCCAGCCTTATGTCTATATTAGGGGTTTCACTATGCGCCGTTCTCGTCAATAACCGTGTTTTTAAAGAAATTAAATATTGATATCACGTCAATAATTCACGGATGATTACATTGTGTAAATACTCTTTTTGTACACATACCTCGTAATCCTCAAATAAACTGGAAGGATCTTTTAAACCATCAACAGGTTGTTTCGTTGACTAGTTAATAGTTAAATGGATTGTTTGAGCTCTGATTTGTATGCGACTGTCAGCTGTATTCTTATATGTGAGTGGGTGTGGCTGCATGTTACCATCTGTGTTTGTGTGACGGTGTTATCTGGGTAAAACTGAGGACGTGCCTGTTGCCACGTAGAGGAGAGATTTCTTTTTCCACACACACACGCGCACACACACGCACACACACAGATGGAAACAGTGAGATAGATCTTTTTGAAGTACAATTTCATCCTCTCTCTTTCCCACTTGTCTCTCTTTTCTGCAGCAGTGGAGGGAGGGGAGTTAAATCTCTGCGGGGGCTTTATGTGTGTAATGGCCTGAGCTCTGAGCTTTTTGTTAAACTGAGGGACAACACTAGAGGCACAATATAGGTTTACACACACACACACATTCACACACACACAGACACAGACACACACACACACACACACACACACACACACACACACACACACACACACACACACATTAAGGTGAAGGTGGTGGGGGCAGAGCGACAGGAGTTGACAGCTGATTCTCCATGTGTGTTTATGAGGGCTTTGAAGTTTAATGTGTCACGTTCTTTGATGCCCTCTGTGGAGGGAGTGTCAGAGCATGTCAGTGTGCGTGTGAGGTGTGTGTGTGTGCATGTGTGTGTGTGAGTGTGTGTGTGTGAGTGAGTGAGAAAAAGAGGGACATTGTGAGGAGGTTTGATGTTTGTATCTCTCTTAGTTTTTCTCCCAGGACTCTCACTTCCACCTCTCTCTGCAGCAGGTATCTCAATCTTGCTCACAAGACTTGAACATTTTTCTCCCTCTTGCTCTCCCCTTCAGCCTTTTTCCTTTTTCTCCCTGTCTATTCCTCCTCTCTCCTCTCTGGTGGATTGGCTGTGTCGCTGTCTATTTGTTGTGTCCCCAGGGGGAAACTCAGTTTACACTTTATGCAAACAGACATTCTGCAATCATTAGTAACTTATTTCACACTCACTTTGGGCTTCATTCTGTTTAATAGCTGCTTTGGTTTTGGTAATGCTCGCTGCTTCCTCCTACTCTCACGCCGTCCCCCAGTTTCCCCTCCAATGCTGAGACCAAATGATTTAACTGTACGTGGCATTGTGAATTAATGCTGGAAAATTTGGAGCCACAGTTTATAGAGGATATCCTCTGCTATAAAATGACACCATATCGTTTGCAGTTAGTGTACCACAGAAAGATTATGTTCAGCATTAATGACTCATTTTAAACATTGAGCCAGTTTAATAATACATCACCAGAGAGAATGAGCGAGCAGGTTGAGAATCGGTATTTGGCTCAATTGGGTCTTTTAGACAATGCACGGCTGTTGCTGTATTGGCTACTTGTATTGGGTTGAAGTGTATCAACCGTGTGAGTTATGAGGCAGTTATCTCCGACCATTAGGGCCCCCCTGTTGCCAGCAGTCAATCTCTTGCAGTGTAGTCTGACTTGCTGACTGACTCTCAGTATCTCTTCCTCACTTTCCCATTTCCCCTCTTTCGTTTCTCTAACGCTTACACTCTCGCTTATCTCCATCACTCTCCGGTTCTGACTCACTGATTGCAAAATTGAAAATGGTTTTAATTCCACCGGGTTTTTGAGTCTGATTTGCACTCGCTCGCTCGCTCGCTCGCTCGCTCCAGCTCGTGTTTTTTTTTGTTTTTGTTCTTTTCTGCAATTAATTCAGTTCCTCGGACAAATCTGCTGACTGTCTCTGCTGTTGGCCTGTGTGTTGTTACAGGATGAGAAGTCCACGTTCTTCCAGTTCGGCGCAGCTCTGCAGCAGGAGGCTCTGCTCATGCTTTCCATCATGGAGGAGTATGACTGGCATGTTTTTTCTATCGTCACTTCCAAGTTCCCCGGGTACCAGGATTTCATCAGCACACTGAAGATAACTGTGGATCACAGGTAATAACTACGCTCCCACACACACACACACACACACACACACACACACACACACACACACACACGCACAACCACACACACACACACACACACACACACACACACACACACACAACCACACTTTCTGTTTTCATCCTTAACCTTTATTTACGGCAGCTGACAAGATTAAACACCTTGTATTATTTATTGGTGTATTGTTACAGCTTTGTGCGCTGGGACCTGCAGAGTGTGGTGACTCTAGATGCTGTAGATGGAGACCCAAACTCTAAATCACACATTGCCCTCAAGAGGATCCAGAGTCCCGTCATACTGCTGTACTGCTCCAAGGATGAGGCTGTGTGAGTGTCCTTTTGCTGTTCCTGTCTCTCTGCCATACACTTTCTATAGCTAATCTTTATTAACTCTCTAACTCTCTTCCTTGACAGGTATATACTCGAGGAAGCTCGATCCTTGGGCCTGATAGGAGCTGGTTACATTTGGATTGTGTCCAGCCTCACCACTGGCAACCCAGACTTTACCCCCGAGGTAGTGAGGCCCCATATGTAGTAACAGGTGGCCACTTCTGAGTGGTTTGACAAGACGAACAGTGTTTTTTTTATTCCAGGCTGTTGCAGGTCATCTGCTACCTCTCCTGTGTATATACCTCTCCAGCTAATATGAAGTACTTTAAAGAAATATTGAAATTCTGGAGGAGCGTCTCTAAAGCTCACGTAGCAGCACGCTATGTCTTGTTTGTTTGTAGTGTGAAAAAGATAATTTATCGTTGTGTTCTACACGTGGTGCATGACTATTTTGCAGTTTCCCGTTAATCAGCGTAGAGTCAAAGTAGTTACTGCTCCCCGCCAAGAAAGACAGCACATAAACACATGTTTGTACACACTTTTTGTTCGGGTTAAATTGACGAGATATAACATCTTAACAAATGAGTTTAAGGTGCTGGAAGGAATTAATTTCATATTTTACTGCTTTGTTTATATTAATATCTCTCTAATAGGATGTTTGACAGCATTACGTACACATTCACTCTCAGAGTGTAGGACTGTAAGGTAGCTATTATCCAAATAGGATATAAATATGTGTATAAATAATTCAGTATAATCAGCTCAAATGTTCCCCTCACATTGAAATTGGAAACATATGCAATGTTTGCTTACCTTTTCTTCCCTTGTCCATAATTCCCAAATCACTATTTAGGTTTGGTTTTTATGCCTCTTTTTTCTTTCTTAGACAAAGATCTGATTCAACATTTAGTACCAAATAAAAATAAAGAAATGATTGTAGGATCGATTGACAGACGTCTGTGTTTGCTCAGTCCGGTTTAGAGAGACAAACGTAGTGAACTAATTTAGTTTCCTTTTCAAGATGTAGGCAATACCTGAATGAGCAATTCAGTTTGTGGACATTCAATCTGCTCACACTAACCAGAAATGAATCATTCAAAACCAATAAATCATCTGCTTGACACCTCTGAGAGGTACATAGGGATGTCTAAAATGTGGGTAAAAAAAATGTCAAATTGAATCTTTCACACCATATGTGCTACTTCTCAGATCTCCTCTCCTTTCCTCTCAGATGTTTCCCCTGGGTATGATCTCCGTTTCCTATGATGACTGGGAGTACCCGCTGGACACGCGCGTGCGAGATGGGGTGGGCATCATTTCCTATGCAGCCACCTCCATGCTGCGAGAGAAGGGGGAGCTACCAGAGGCCCAGGGCAGCTGCTACAGCACACCGTCAGACAGGAGCCCGGGGAAGCTCCCACCCAGCGCCCTGCGCAGGTGTGTATGTGTGTGCACGTGACATTCTGATTCTGAGAGTGTGAGGAGATCAAGGTCTAGGGACTTACATAACTCTGTTTGTCTTTATATCTGAGTGTTGAGCAGTGTTACATAAGTCTTTCTAATGTACTAATGGGAGGGGTAGAAGGGAGAAAGGAACCAGAGATGACAGCAATGTTAAGCACTGCGATGTCTTTTGACATTTAACACTATTAGCTGTTGTGTACATGGTTGCTCGGTGTATGAGCTCATTCCGCTGCCTAGTCGACAGACAATGAATTGAACTTCAGGCAAACCTCTGTGTTGTTGCTGCCCTGTGTTAACTAGAGCCTAGTACTGTATTTGTCTGGTGTGTGTAACCATGTGTATTTCTGTGCGTGAACCTTACTTCACATGACTGGATTCACTGTCATTAAATCAGGATTAAAGCAGCTTTTACTAGCTTTGTTCCCTCACTCTTTTTTTTCTTGTTACATGGCTCTGTGGGTGGCATGTGTTGGTACTGTAGGTGTGTGTGTGTGTGTGTGTGTGTGTGTGTGTGTGTGTGTGTGTGTGTGTGTGTGTGTGTGTGTGTGTGTGTGTGTCTGTCTGTGCACACATGCATATAAGTATGCATTTTTCTCTGAAGTCTCTGTGTTGAGGAAACAGTCAAGTCCTACAAACAGGAAGGGCACACACACACACACACACACACACAGACACATGCAGGCACGTTATTACTGAACATCCACGGCTGTATAGAAGCGCGGATACAGAAATAATCTGGTAATAGTGGCTTTGCGTCGTTCCAGGGTGTCTTTGTGTGTGATAGTGTGACTCTTGAATATGAGGCCTTCAATGAGTAAAATATTATTATTCATTTGGAAATGTACACAACACGAAGGTCAGGTTGCTAGGCTCTGCACTTCTATGCTGATTTATAAGGTGCCTCATTAGAATGAGAGCTTTATTGGCTTTATTATCCAATTTCTCTCTTATTAGCCCATTACAATATATATCAAAGCATATACAGAACCGGCAATGATGACAGGTTGATCCAATATAACTCAGAAAATAAAAGATTGTTCCGAAATAATTAGAGCTCCTATTGAGGTCTGTCAGAGGTACCTCATTTGTTTCACTAACTTATTAGATATAATTTGCATATTTGTCAAAACAACGGCAGCCAATTGTTTGTGATAATATACTGACAGGTTGGATTTCCCTACCCTGATTTGGAAGTGGTGAGGCTGTGATCAGGATTCTGCATACATTAGTCTAGATACAATCTTGCCGCAGTGTGCATATAAACAACGTGAGGTGGAGAGGAATAGGACAACATAATCCGGCACTTAAAACACTCTATCAACCCATGTCATTCTTGCCTGACAGGCATTAATATCCCAGACTCTAGTTCATCTTATTTGGTCTGCACAATGCTACATGTTTTTATTTAGCTTTGTCCTCGTTGCAAATTTCAAAAGGTTATTCTATTTGATGGAACCACTGTACCATGCAAACCCCTAAGCTGTCACTTTCTTCTGAAAAGATGCTCCCTGCCCTAATACAGAATTTGCGAAGAGCCTCCCTTCCTTCTTTATTCATACTTTTAGAAAGTGCTCACACAATGGCTAGCTAAGTGATTCAATAATACCAAAATGTTCCGCACATAGTAAAGGGCCCCGTATTTTAAAGATGCCATCTATAATAGCAGGGTGTTTGTTATTGTTCTGTAATGCAGCTGCTAATATAACCGGCATTGAATTTCTAGGTTAAGTCATTTAGAAATCATTGAACCCCTTTTTAATGTAGCTGTACATTTAGTTTTGTTGACATCACACAGGATCACAAAATAACATGAATAAACATGTCTCTGTAAATATGAATATATGAGCAATAATCTGCCTATTTTTACATGCCTCCAAAACACACCAGCCTCATCTGTTTAGATGAAAAATATTTCTTCCAAAAATGGTAACAAACCTGAAATAGGAGGAGACAGCAGTGTCCCGGAATAGACTGCGACGGTGTTTCCGCTATATGTATTCAGCTGTGGCAATGCACTGTGACAAGGGCATCACCTGCTGCACCATGAAACAATTTCAAACACAGAAATATGTATTCGTCTTGACATGTCACTTATAGCATTGTAACCTGTAATGACAAAGGTAGGTTTAGTCATGTTGCACAGAGGAGTCTCTCATGTTTAACTTTGTAGGATTATGTTTAATTATTTGTGTTTGCTGAGAGAGGGTATACCCACAGCAGAGCTGTTTGGTATTTGTGCAGTGCCTGCATGCGAGGGAGACAGGGACCACTTGTATTTACTCTTTACTCTGTGTGAGTGGAGCCCGCTTCCAAAGAGCACAGGCCTGTTTCCAAGTCTTTGTAAAACAGATGATTAACTTACCTCTCTAATCCACTGCCCAACAACATTATTTATGTGTCGACTCTAATACCTCGACTGCAGATGAGACAACGTAAAATCCCACCTGTTTGAATTACAGCGCAATTATTGTAGTTTTCCTTTCATTTATAGGGTGCATGCTAAACAGCCCTCAAATAATTATCATGACGCATCTTGACTTCCTGTTGCAATATTTGAGTTTATGCATAAATCTCTCATGGCTCTGTGCCCGGACCTGCTCACATAAAGAAAATAAATTGTATTTTAACGTCCTTTTAAAAAAAATGTTTTCTCTTTGCTTTAAATCAATGACGCTGTGAATACCTGAAGCATCTTTAGGATGCATTCATCAAATGTGTGTTTACATAAAAGAAAGTGCACTCGTGTGCCAAATTAAACAAACTGTTTGTAAGGCAGAAGTAAAGCTGTAAATCTCTTTTTAAATGTTCTATTTTAGTCAGATGATATTTCAGTCTTATAGCATTACCCGTGCAAAACGTGTTTGACACTGTGTCCAAATGAATCAAACTATTTGCAATAAGACAGAACACAAGGCATCTGAGAAAATGTGTTGTCTGTTTTGGGCAGCTGCTGTCCCACTTGTGATTTGGTCTTTTTAGTAAACTTCCTTAGACAGACCTCCTTTCCTCCAGTGGGAATTCACGCTATCATCGCAGTCTTAACATCTTCCCTTACTGAAGATTGTCTTACTGGAGTGAATGTATTCTTAATCTCATATCACTGTGTGCGATACTTGTTCATTTGCTCCTCTCTACTGCTTCACTTTAGCGAGTGCGTAAATGTTTCAGCAAAGGATCTTTTTGCGTATGCAAGATCACTGTAGTGAGTAAGAGAGTGAGGGCAGCCTTGTTGCACCGGTGGCTTTTGTTTCAGGCGTATATCTGTGGAGAAATCAATGCAGAATGTTGATGGGAGAGATATGTGGCCTCTGACTCTTCCCCCTCCTACACACAAAGAGATGCTCACACACACTCAGGCATGCATGCACACGCAGTGGGTGAAGACAGCATTGATTTTAAGAGGATACTCTTGCAGTGATTATAGAGTGCTTAACTTGTTATTTAAAATGTATCTGCTCTTGGGCACTCAAACGGGTGCAAAACAAAAGCAAATAACATCTTCCTCTCCCTTTTGTTTCAGACACATGATGCATGTATGGAATGATGGACGCGACTTGTCCTTTACTCCAGATGGTTACCAGGCCAACCCCAAATTGGTTGTCATCGTCCTGAATAGTGAGCGGAACTGGGAGAAGGTAACAAATGAGCACGGTGTTTTTGCAAAAGAGCACGGAAATTAAAAAGTCAAAACACTTTAATTTAGATGGCTATCGCTGATTCTGTTTGTGTTTGCGCACACGCAGATGGGCCGTTGGGAGAACGGGACGCTATCGTTGATGTTCCCGGTGTGGCCGAGGTATAACTCCCACGGGGACGAGGATGCAGATGAAAATCATCTCTCTATCGTCACCTTAGAGGAGAAACCTTTCGTCATTGTCGACAATGTGGACATCCTCACCGGCACCTGCATGAGAAACTCTGTGCCCTGCCGCAAGCATGTCAAAGAGTAAATAGACACACACTCAACGTGAACAAATACACAGCACCGACCCGCCGCTCAAAAGCAGTTTAACAGCCACACATACTCAACTTCACTAAGAAAAGGCTGACAATCTTTTAACTTGCCCCTGCTTCGAATGTTATCAGCCGATTGAATGGGCGTTATCAGTGGTTATCAGCCTCATAGATATGGGTTGGAAGGGGCCTGCTACACTTACTAGTAGGTTCAGAAAGCTGTTATCTATACACATGGTTGATCACCGATACGAGTACAAGACCAGCCAACCTCTAGTCGCCGTAGTAATTAGGACAGAAGCGATAGAGGAAGTCAGATCAAGTAGTATAAAGAGCGACACTTAGGGAGGAGGTCGTAGTTGGGGTGGATGGACGGGTCAATAAACACAGGACTTCTACCGCTGTCTGTGTCCCGTGTGCATCCAAAACTCAACATTTTCACTTATTTTTTAAGTAATGTACTTAACTTACCTACGTAATACATCCTTAAGTTATTTATTTATTTATTTATAACCTTTATTTAACCAGGATATGGCCTCCATTGAGATTAAAAATCTCTTTTTCAAGAGCGTCCTGGCCAAGATAGGCAGCAGCACAGTTATAGACAATCACAACATTAATTAAAACATTTACAGACACAGCGGTCTGCTTCAATGTCTTTAAGAGTTGCTTTAAGTCTGTTCAGAGAGACCAGCTCTCTGAGTTTCAGCTCATTCTGCAGCTGGTTCCAGACAGCCGGAGCAGCGTAACTAAAAGCCCTTTTCCCAAGTTCTGTACGGACCTTTGGGACAGTTAAAAGAAACAAGTCCTCGGAGCGAAGCCAATACGGTCCACTACATTTCCTACTAATGTAGATCCTTAGGTATTGTGGAAGAGTACCCAGAATAGTTTTATAAATAAGGATGTGCCAGTGTTTCAGTCTATGGGTGGTCAGGGAAGACCATCCAACACAAGCATATAGGGTGCAGTGGTGCGTCAGGGTTATGAATCTCAGTGCCCCGTGGTTACGTAACAGACATACTTATTTCAACCCAAACCTTGATCTTTTCCTACCAAACCAAATAGCATCGTTGCCTAAACCTAAACAACGTAGCACGCAAGTGTTTCAATTTCCCCTTCAACATTGTGGGGGTAGGTGCAGTTTGCCCATTTTGCCTTGTCTGAATAATTATATTGGTATTGATAACAACTGATAACGGCCATTTAATGGGCCGATGACATTCTGAACGGGTGGAACAATTAGTGGAACTCAATGAGTTCCCCTGTAATCTCTCTACTGAATAGATAAAACAGGCTTATTTTGTCTATGAACACACTTGTCAATCATCTGTCCTTTGCTTGTCCACTTTTGATCTACAAGGATTTATTCTGGGCCCACTCATTTTTACTTTATATAATAATGACTCATCTTCTGTTTGTCCTCGAGACTGAAATCCAAATGTATGTGGCTGACAATGTAATATATTCACATTGTGGCGTTGAAACACGAGTTAAAGGAGTAACATTATGCTCATTTTCAGGTTTATACTTGTGTTTCTTTTATTTTACTAGAACATGTTTACATGCTTTAATGTTCAAAAAACTCATACTGTTTGTCTGAATATACCTGTACTCACTCTGTCTGAAGCGCTCCGTTCAAGCGCCTTTCTCTTTAAGCCCCCCCCCTCCCTAAAAAGCCCACTCTGCTCTGATTGATCAGTGTTTCCGAGTCTTCCTCTGGGGAATGAGTGTAACAGCGTGTAGTGGCACTTTCTACTTATATATTGTATAGTTGTGCAACCTTACAGAACTCCTTTGTTTAAAGGCACAGTTTCTGAATACGAGCTGTGTGCATTTCTCCATGGATTGAGTGACAGACCGTGAATAGGGTAACATTTTCAACTAATAGATACCACCATAAATACTTCCCCCAGTACTACTTACATTAAGACAATTCTTTTTTGTTAAGTTATGTTTAAACATGCAAATGATGCATTCACTAATGCTAGCCTCTTGTTCATTTAAGTGTAGTAAAATATAATGTTTTATTTTGGATGTTTTCTTCCTCTAGTCTTAAAGAAGACATGTTATGGAAGCAAAATAGCCCAAACTCAAAATTGACCAGTGCATGAAAAAACAATGTTTTTGCCTGTAGCGTCTTGCCTTAATATTAAACTCACAAACTCACTGGTGCATGTTACAACTTGGTCGTCACTATGTGCATGTTCTTCACTAAAACAAATAGGTCTTTTGTAGCCCTAGGTATTTTTTTATCATGAGAAAATATGCATGTATTATATAGTATTCAAAATTCCTAGCAGTACATTTTTTATATATATATATATATATACATAACCACTGTACGTGTCAGCGGTGGCAGCCAAGATGTACATCAGTGATTTCCCCTCTTTTTTCTCACTATTTCACGTTTCATGTTGACAGTGTTGTACAGGAGTAAAACTCTGTTCCAACTTCTGTCAGAGAGTTTAACACATACCGGCAAAGTACTTCTCATTTGGTTCATGGATAATCAGTTCTGTCAGCATTAATAATTAATTGCTCTCTGTTGCTGTCAGCTCGCTAATGCCAATCTGTCGGTTTACTTGAGTTTTGTTTCTGCTACCACTGTAATTGCATGTGTTGCCCATTGTGCTCTGTGTTTCATTGTTCCATTAATTCAGTGTGATGCGTGTGTTGTTTTAGATGTACTGATGGTGTTGCTTGTTTTAAATATTACAGTTACTAATTAATAATTAGTAATGCTGCTTGTTGTATTTCTTGTTTTGTACATATTGACTATAAACATTAACATTCATCTTATTAATGTTCTGCAATCTTGCATGATATTTCAATAATGTTTTTGTTTTTATCCTACGTTATTTAAGATGTGGCCAGGCATGGAAGCAGAGAAAGACTGTAAGGATTCAAAGCTTTTAAGCAACTGAACACTTAATGTTGACATTTAAATATGTTTAAACTTGAAAACCAGTTTATCTGAGTTTCTGGGATTTTAATTTCCCTCGTTTGAAATTCACTTTTCATCTTGAATTTTGTTGACGGGAATTTATAGATCCAAATATAACCAATTATATCCAAACAACTTAAATAGTTTATGATGTACTTAGCAACTAAGTTTATCTGAAATTGCACCAAAGCTGAAACCATTAGTCTATAATTGATTAGTGAATGTAGAGGAAATGAATCTGCATCTATTTTGATAGTTGTATAATTATAAAAGTATGAATACCAAACATTAGCTTCAAGAAGAATATCTTTAGGTTTTAGACGTAGACGGCTTTAGGAAATAGTAACGTGCACTTTGCATACATTTTTGACATTCTGTTGCCCAAACGATTAATCAGTTAATTGAGAAAATATTCTGTAGATTAGTCGATAATGAAAATGATTTGTTCAGCTAAATTAAAAAAGCTATTGGAAATGGAGATGATTCTCGAGATTAAGATTGAGACTCACGTCTTTAAGGCCAGGCATGAAGCAATGAGGTAAAAACAGTGGAGAAGTCACGGCGTCATATTGCGTCATATCATATCATACCGCACATGCTCAGTAACATCTGGTCTGCCGTTGCTGGAAAGTTCAATAGCTGCCGTATGATCATAGAAAATGGTGATTGATTAGTTTTTACTAAGGCGTCTGCGGGGAGGATGTTGACAGTAGCATATCCATAACCTATCCATTCGGGCGTACCTAAAAAGGTTTTGTCAGGCCGAGCGCACCCAAAGAGCACCTGAGCGGATGTTCACTTTATTTCTAGCGCCGTCTGCTATACCCCTCCAACATCACAGCTCCAGTTACATTGAGTGTCATACCCCATCGCTCCCATGACACCGTATCCCAGCCTTCATTTAAATAGCCCTGGGATGTACAGCTCTGGCATATTTACAGTTATGTTGATGATTATTCAGTGTTCCTTAACAAAACAAACCTATAAATCCCAGAGCTGTACCTTGAGAAAATGAAAAGATGTTTCATGTGGGATGCAGCCCAACCTATTGTCCTCTCCCATCTGGACTTCTGCAACTCCCACCAAGCCAGGCTCGTAAAGTATTCTGTTCTGCAGCGACAAACAGTCCAAACCGTGCAGCCTGCCCTGTCTGCAACCTCCCCAAGTTCTGCATTGTCGTCTCCCCACGTGTATAACCCCCCTCCCTCCCCGCTGGCTGCCGGTGGCTGTTCACATCAAATTCTAAATTCTCGTCCTGGCATTCAAGGCTCCTCAGGGACTTTCTGCCGGCAATGGTCTATCCGTACTCGCCAGCCTGTTCTGTGCTACAGGCGGCCACTTAGCTCTCTGCTCCCCGCGGCAGCTAAGTCATCGTCTCACCTGGCCTTGACTCTTCTTACTACGGCTCCCCAATAATGAAACGTCCTTCCTAATCCAGACGGGACAGCACAATTACAGCATATCTTCTATTGTTAAAAAAGAAAAAAAGCCTCTCTACCCTGAATATCCCAATTTCCCTCCCTCTGCATCTGCTATTTGGGAAACATTCCTGGTATCTGTTTGCTTAGACTTTTTGAGTCTTATTTTTAGCATATCTTTATCAGACATCATGACTTCAGAATGGCAGGAATATTTTGTTATCTGTTGTGTGCACTAAGTGGCTCGCGATAACACTATCAGCTAATGGAATGGAAATGTTTCACAAATTCATATTGACTTTGTTACTTCATCAAATGTGATCATTTCTTTATGAATATCTACAGTTTGTTTCCCACCTCACCACTCACCACCTCACTGCATATACCGTATATCACTTTCTCCACTGCAACAATAGCAGTGGGCTGAGTGGCTTAAATCATCCTTTGTTATAAGTGATAGAAATTCTTATCACAGTGAAAGTCAATTTCATATGTATAAAACATGATAGAAGAGATATCTGCACACGTAGATATATGCATATATCAGTTTGGACTCATTGATGCTTCCAGCAGCTTAGCAAAGATTAAACCTGTATATATGTGTATTTAAGTATAAAACAATGAACTATTGATGGATTAATTAATGAATTCACATTATTTATACTTTAAGATTTGTTTGTGTTCTACATGTATGATAATAATCAGTCGAGCAGAACACTTTAGAGCATAGGTCTTCAACGGGGGGTCCGCAGACGTACTGCAGGGGGTCGTGAAACTGTTTGTAGATAAAGCACATTCACCTCCCCACCCCCCATCACACAGAACTCCGACAGCAGGGGGTCCCTGCTCCATGCTACACCAGTTTGGAGGTCCTTGGCCTGACAAACGGTGAAGACCCCTGCTTTAGAGCCTTCGGTCACGTCAAACAGTACAATGGACTTTTCTCTTTGAAAGAAACATAAAAGGCATTTTCATAGTGGCGGAAATATGTTGCAGGCCTTCTCGAGTATGTAATCAATGCAGAGATATTTCTCAAGTAGTCAGTGGAAGTAAAACTTCCTCAAAGCATCTTCTCTTGGATTCTTTGACATCTTGCATTTTACTCCAATTATCTGCTATATATGGACACCTCAATAAGAGCCTCTACATGAAAAGAGTTTTACTTCTCTCTGCTTATTTCTACAATTCAGCTCACATCTCAACTCATGTGTATACAGCCAGTTCAGAGTACATACTGTAAGCGTTAATCATAATTGCTGCAGGTTTGTTTGCTTCTGGTTGATACACTTGGCCACAACACAGTCCAAACGCACAACTAAAATCCATCTTTTTTCATGTATTCTACTCATGACTGACAGCATTATTGTCATCATGTCAATACATTTCTACCAGACAATAGAAAATAGTTATTTTTTTCTGGACAGCAATTAGGTTTGTATATAATAGGATGAGATAGTCATTGTTAGCCACGCGAAGAATTCCAAAAAACTCAACTGTAATGACTCTCTTTGAAGATTTATTTACCTTTTTTCTTTAACAAATAGAATCCACCATTATAAAAGTGTTTGTGTGAGATGGACTCGTGACGACAGTTAGGAGATGCAACACAGCAGCCATTTAGTTTCTGACCCATGAAGTCACAACATCACAACACTGTAGGCGCAGACAATTAGACAACTGAATCACAGCGCATGTAAAGTTTGACTCGTGACCCGTTTTCGTAACCTTTCTCTGGAGCGATGGCCGTACAAGTCTGAGCGGTCACAGGCCACGATGACTCGTCTCTTCTGGGCCTTTGTTTACGTTACATTTGCTTTTTTTCTGTGCCCAGGCATCCATGCGCACTTACATCTAACCATCCATAAGAGCTACATTTACTACGTCCATTTTATTGGTGCGTGTTTGTTGTTACAAAAGTATGACATAAATCAAACAGATGTATGTAAGTGCTGTTGTTGCCAGTGTGTTTGTGTGTGTGTGTGTGTTTGTGTGTGTGTGTGTGTGTGTGTGTGTGTGTGTGTGTGTGTGTGTGTGTGTGTGTGTGTGTTTGTTGTTACAAAAGTATGACATAAATCAAACAGATGTACTGTAAGTGCTGTTGTTGGCATTGTGTGTGTGTGTGTGTGTGTGTGTGTGTGTGTGTTTACATAGTGACATAAAGACACAGAGGGCTCAGCTGGGAAGAGCTAATGTATACATTATGTGTGCATTTGAACACCTGGGGCACATACTGCACATACACAGACTCACACACACACACACACACACACACACACACACACACACACACACACATTATGCTGTGCCGAAGATACAGCTGCAAAAAGACATTTTAATCCTTTGATGTTTCAGTTCTTTGACAGTCGTTCTCTGTGTGTTTTCCTTCAGTTCTTTATGAACTTGAATGAGTGAAAAGGTCACAGAATTACTGTTCACATCCATACATGTTACAGTACATTAGAGACGGATGACATGGGAGTGGAATAAAGTTTTCATGGAAATACTTTTTTAAATGCCGGTAGAGTTTAATAGATTGCGAGTATCATTTGATCCAACAATTCAGTTTAGTTCAAAGCTCTGAGGTCCTCGGGGAGGGCTGTCAGAAAAGTGTACTTGTACATCTGTTTCCATTCTGTGCTTCCTGTCTGTACGGCGGAGGTGTGTATGAACAGTAGGTTTGAGAGTTTTGGAGAAGTGCCTCCATAATCAGTGAAACATAGCAAGAGGATAGAAAAGGACAGCGTGAAGGAACGAGGAGAGAGACGAAGCGAAGGACAGATGATATTTTAATCATGTGGGTTGGTTGTTCATCTCTATTTAAAGCCCGGCAGCATCTGCTCAGTACCCCTGTGTTTTCAGGCACAGAGGGGAAACACATTCCAACACTCTCATTCAAGCTCTCTCTGCCCTTCAGCAGTATTTATGTTTACTCTGCACTGTCATAATTCTAGTTTTACAGTTTGATGGAACCACCAGATGTGGAGCGAGCGGGCGAGAGTACAGTCGCACTCACACTCTACACACTACTCGCCTATATAACACTGAAATGTCCTCTAATATGAAAGAACATGACCTAATTGATTGTGTCTGTGTGTTGCAGTAACAGCACATCAGGAGGTTCCTACATTAAGCAATGCTGCAAAGGTTTCTGTATTGACATTCTGAAGAAGATAGCAAGGAACGTCAAGTTCACTTATGACCTCTACCTGGTCATAAATGGAAAACACGGCAAGAAGATCAACAATGTGTGGAATGGCATGGTCGGAGAGGTACGTCCTACTCGTCTTCCCTTTACTACATATCTGACTTTGTATTGAATTATTGGGAATTGCGCTTATTTAGTTAGATGAGAAGATTCTGGTGTTTGTGTGTTAAATATGAAGCTACAGCCTGCAACCAATTAGCTTAGCTTAGCATAAAGACTTGAAACAGGGGGAAAAGAGCTAGCATGGATCCAGCTGTACACAAATCCCCCAACAGCACCTCTATAGCTTCTAGTCTTTATGCTAAGCCAAGCTAATCCACTGCATTACTGGCAGTAGCTTTGTGTCTACTGGACAGATATGAGAGTGTATTTGATCCTCTTATCGAAGCGTTCAAGTCAGTTTATTTTATATAGAACATTTAAAAACAAAACAAGTCGACCCAATGGGCTTTGCACTTGAGGCAGATGGTTTAGGATCTGCCTCAATGCAGGTTTACATAAGAAATAAAAAGTGCATAATAGGCAATAATACATAATGTAATACAATAAAACAATAATACGGAGATGAAATAGAATATGAAGTTAGGAGAAATAGAATAAAACCAACGACAGATTAAAAAAAGCAGTAAGAAGACGTTAGAAATACGTTCAGAGGGGACTCGACAAAAGCCCCGGGGCCTCCGACTGAACTAAAAGCAAGCGGGAAAAAAGGTCTTTAAATTTGATTTAATGGTCAATTGTGGAGCAGGACTGAAGCAGTAGTTGTCATTACTAAATATTTAAAATGGCACATTAGATATATCACTATCACATATGCTTGTTCCTTCCTTCACTTGGACTCTACATGGAGTTTATATTAAATATAATGTTTAAAGGATATTGCTGGTGTCAATATATATATATATTTTTATTGTCAACAAATACCTTTAACAAATGTGTACCCTGTCTTTGGCACTCAGCTGTAAGCCCATTTGTTCCTACTAGAGAAGTGATGTGTTTTCAGACAAAAATAGAGGCCTGTGGCACAGAGGAATAAGATATATCAGGCTTAGAATACAGAGACAATACTTGTTAGACGAATTGATTCAGCTTTAGTCTGTTTGGGATTTGTTGACTCTAAGGAAAGAAATATAGGATATCGCCAGACTTGAGGTACAATCTGTGATCCAATTATGAACAAAGGTGTCGCCCCACCACCAAACCTTTAAACACAGGGCTGGAAGCTGCTCTCACTTTCAAATTGACTCCCAGATCTTTTTATACACATTGTGACACTAGACAAGAAGATATAAGATATAATGTTTTGTTTATATCTATCATGTTTGTTTCTGCTTCAGGAGTGGAAACAGATTATGTTTTCAAATAGGAACCAACAAAATCGAATTTGTCATCATTAAGTCACACTGTATTATGTGTCTAATTTATATGGTCAATACAATTCCCTAATGGGACATTACAATCCATACAATCATCTATTTAAGGGCACAGATGATGAAGCTCTTCAGGGAGCAGGATACATTGAGGCTCATTTGATCGTTATTGTTTATCCTTTCTGGAAATGATTTATTAAATCACAGATTAAATTGAATTGCTTTCACAGTAATGTCCCCAAAGGTTGAAAGTGAAACGTAAAGCGTCTGATAATGGAAGCTGACATTATGATCCATTGAGGTAATGTAGAGCAGACCACTAGGAGCCTTTTAGACAATTAAATCTGAAAAAAAACATAACATTTTGCCACATCCTAAAAACGACATCTTTTTGTGCCGAATGTCCATCCGTCAGAATACATTCAGACACCCGGAAATGTCGGCACAATGAAAAAGACAGCTGTATTTTTATTATTCAGCTGAAAATGCCCTCCAACTACAGCTGACATTCTGAGCTCATACCCTCAGTCACTGTGATATTTCACGTGAAAAAAAAGCAAAAAGAAAGGAGGATCGTATCAAAGACGTATGAGGTTGTCCAAATATTCACAGAGCGCACTTTATTTATTGCTCTGTCGGTGTAGGTTGTAAGTCACTCACTCACTGTGACTGTTCTATCTCCGTCTACCAGGTGGTGTACAAGAAGGCGATAATGGCGGTCGGTTCATTGACCATCAATGAGGAGAGGTCAGTGGCCATTGACTTCTCCGTGCCCTTTGTGGAGACTGGCATCAGCGTCATGGTGTCGCGTAGCAATGGGACCGTCTCTCCTTCTGCCTTCCTCGGTACATTTCTCTTTTCTTTTTGTCTTCCTTAACCATGCATTTACTCTTCTTCATCATTTTCTCCGTTTGTCCGCCAGTGAGCCGACAACTGGAAGCAGGAAAAACAGGGAGGTGCTTACATGTTGGCAAAATCCCGCACATAAAATGGAATATTTTATTCAGACAGTATATGCTGGCCAAATTCCACTTGTACCCTGACTTTATCTGGACCTCAACACCCTTAGCACATTAATATTTCTAGCAGAGCGCAGGAAGCGGAGTGTGCCAGCTGTTTTTTGAAAAGTCAGCTTCAGACAAAGCATTCTTGATACGATCCTCTCCTCCTCTCCTCTCCTCTCATCTCCTCTCCTCCTCCTCCTCCTCCTCCTCCTCCTCCTCTCCTCCAGTTGTTCAGATGACTAGAAACTGGAGCGCTCTTCTGTGCTTGCCTAATGTCTTGTATTGTCATTGGAGCGAGACGGGGAGCGAGGGGATGTATTGGACCATGCGTGTGTTGGTCCCTGTGTATCAAGCCATGTGTCAGTATGCGTGTGTGTGTGTGTGTATGTGTAAAAGAGGGAAAGAAAAGTGTGTGTGATACTGCACGAATATATTAGGACGCTTGCGTATTGAATCAAGGGTGTGTGGAGAACGAATGTGCTTTGGCCGTATGTATATAAAGGGGTGAATGCTTTGTGTGTGTATTTATATGAAAGCACATTGTATGCATGTGTGTGTGAGTGTGTGTTGAGCCTGGGCCAGGGTATCAGTGACGGTTCAGTATCTCTCGCACTCATATTAGAGGCACCTCAGCGCACAATCTCTCAGGGTTGGCTAACCCTGGCAGTCACATACTTAGACATACAGTGACACTCTCTCTCACACACACACACACACACACACACACACACACACACACACACACACACACACACACACACACACAATTTGTCTGGGTTCAGCGTCTCTGGCACTCATCCCGCTCTCTGAACTCCTGCCCTGCTATACACCAAACGCATGCAGACTCTCACACACACACACCACACACACACACACCACGCACACACACACACGCACACATGCACAGATCACACACAAATAGATCACATACACATGCCCACAGAAGGGCACATCAGATCACTCTGAGTTTGATTCTTCTCTCTCACCCTCTCTCTCCCCCTTCCTCTACGATCTCCCCCGCCCGAGGCCTCTCCCTCTCTCAGCCCTCATTCAAGGGAATAATGAGAAATATGGAAATGTGCTCCGTCAAACTCTCTGTGACTAACTCTCCCTCTCCTCCCCTCCTCTCTCACTCCGTCTGTCTCCCTTTCTTCCCTCTCTGTGTCTTTACTATCATCTTTTCCTCGTCTTTCTCCCCCTTGCGCCTCTTCCCTTTTTTTTTTTTGAGTCTCCTTTATTTCCCCCAGTCTGTCTCCTCTTTCTCTCCGTCCCTCCCTCATTATGCATCTCCTGCTCCACAGTGTCTCATGAACTTGATTTCTCTTTAACTTTCTCTCCCTCTCTCTTTTTCTCTCCCCCCCCCCCCCCCCTCTCAGAGCCCTTCAGTGCATCAGTCTGGGTGATGATGTTTGTGATGCTGCTCATTGTCACAGCCATCGCCGTCTTCCTCTTTGAGTTTGTCAGTCCACTGGGCTTCAATCGCAACTTGGCCCAAGGCAAAGGTATGCTTACACACACACAATCAGAGATATCAAACCAATCGTTTTTTTCCCAGGAGCAAGAAGCAGAGATCCAAGCTTCCCCTGGAGCAACAGAAGTGACCTATTATTACCCTGACTTTAGACGGTTCACTGGATGTAAGCATTTACAGTTCTCTCCTAAAGCTACTCATATCATGAGAAATCATCTCCTGGAGCTGCCCTGCTGGCTGAGATTAATGTTGTGATCCACAAAATTACATTTTTTAGATTATTTAGCATTTAAATGACCTAAAGGCCGATCCAGGTGTTGTAAGTGAATCGTTTTTCTTCTTTGATATTCCTCTTAGCACACCTGAACATGGTTCAGTAAAGCTAAACATAGCTAAAGAAAATATATATACCATATATATATATATTACCATAGTTTCACCTCCAGGTGAACAGCATACCTTTAAAAGAATAGTTCAATGTTTTTGGTTAATGAAACTTATTAGCGTTCTTGATTGATACCAATCTTGTGTTTGTGCGATAACATGAAGCTACAGCCGGTTAACTCATCACAAAGAATTAAAACAGGTGGAAACAGCTAGCGTGGCTCCGTCCACAGCACCTCTAAAGCTCTCTAATTAACACATCTCATTTGTGTAATGTGTACAAAAGCTGGAGAGTAAAAACAACATGTTGGGTTATGTGCCAGAATTTGTGCTGGAAACTTCCTGGAGTCCTATTGTCACTGTGAGGTTGCCAACCTTTCCTGACTGCTAAGCTGAGCCAACCAGCTACTGGCTTTTGTTCAATATTTACTGAATACAGAATTGAGAATTACATGAGATCAAATTGCGTTTATCAAAACAACATTTTTCAAATTCAAGTCAAAGTTAATGACCGTTGAGTTTCAGGTGCAAATCGCTGCATGCAGCATCACAGTTAGAAGGTCTGAATCTAACAAGCACTTTTTCTTTTCTCATCTCTGTAAGACATTAGTCTGAAAGAAAATACATTTTAGATTCACTTGTACAGTTGTATACTTTCTACATTTGTTCCTGTCTGACTTCCTAGAAAGGTCAGTCTAGTTGGCGAATATGTTTTGGTCATCAAATAATCATGCTCATAAACCCAAAGAAATGCCTGTCGTCCACGATGACAGTAGCAAAATGTGTGAGCTGAAGGCATAAAAAACACAAGGCAATAATACTGTCACATTAATTTTACAATGTCACCCCTCTGGAGGATGCATGATGCCCTGAAACTGGATCATAAAACTCTTTGTTTGAACTTTTCTTTTGGAAGGTTCTTTGTTGTCAAACAGACGGTGACAGTTTGATGATTTGTAAACATGAAAACTTCTGTAATGACATTTTTCAGCATTGTTTTAGCTGCAACAGCAAGGCAGGAATTTATATTGTAATATACGCTTTTACATTATGACATGTCTCGCTGTTTGTTAAGCCCCGAATCCGCCTCATCAGCTGAAAATCTAACTTTTAGGTTTCATACCAATGCCTTTCTTGCTTCTTCAGCACATGGCACACGTTTTTTCACGCTTTCTCTTTTTTATTTCTCCCTCTGCTCCCCTGCCTCTTACCCTCAGACCCACATGGTCCATCATTCACCATCGGTAAGGCCGTATGGCTGCTGTGGGGTCTGGTGTTCAACAACTCTGTGCCTGTGCAGAACCCAAAGGGCACCACCAGCAAGTTCATCGTATCAGTGTGGGCCTTCTTCGCTGTCATCTTCCTGGCCTCCTACACTGCCAACCTGGCTGCCTTCATGATCCAGGAAGAGTTTGTGGACCAAGTCACTGGACTGTCTGACAAGAAGGTGCGATCAGACACACATGGACACGCTGAAACGCACACACACACAGAGAAGAAACTAAACACAGTCACAGTCAGGGTTGCTCTTGTAATGGATGCCAGCCCTGCGGCCAGAAAGAGCTCTCCAGGGTGCGCCCTTGGGCTTCAACAGCCCTAACCCTCTGGCCGTAGCTGTCACCACACACTGCCAGCACAGGCTGCACATGGGTTGCAGAGATCAAAGACCTGTGTGTGTTTGTGTTTGGATGTGTGTGTGTGTGTGTGTGTGTGTGTGTGTGTGTGTGTGTGTGTGTGTGTGTGTGTGTGTGTGTGTGTGTGTGTGTGTGTGTGTGTGTGTGTGTGTGTGTGTGTGTGTGTGTAGTTTGCAGAGGCTGGCAGTGTCAGCAGAACCCCAGCCAGTCTTACGCTACAGTGGATACACAATGATGATGACTGATGAGTCCACTCCACTGTCTCTCCTTCCTCCTCTTTCCTCTTCCTGTCCATCTTTCCTTCCCTTTAACACTTACTCCCTCTCTTACTTGGACTCCCATTTTCTTCTCCTACTTCTTGCTGTTTCTCCCTCCCGCACTTTCTCTTAGAGCTTCTTTGTTTTAATTGTTTCTTATTTTGTGCACATGTCTCCTCCTGTCAATTCCATCTTTAAACAATGCGTCTCTATTTTCCCTTATTTTATCTCCCTGCAGTTCCAGAGTCCATACTCCTATTCACCTCCTTTTCGCTTCGGTACAGTTCCTAACGGCAGCACCGAGCGCAACATCAGGAAGAACTATCCAGACATGCATCAATACATGACCAAATACCATCAGACTGGCGTCACAGATGCGCTGGTCACCCTCAAGACTGGGTACTGTAAACTTGTCAAGTCGACTCATGTGAATTTGAGATTTATTATACCTGATAGGCTAATTCTGTTTGCAGACAGCTAGTATGCATAAGAACATGTGGAAATAAACAAAAAAAGACATTGCATCACACCGAAACTCAGCCCCATGGGGCTCGGCACTATCTCATGCTAAAATGCTGCAGAAACTGCTCAGTGTTTCTGTCACAGACTGTAAAAAGCAGACGCTGCCTGCAAGTGCTCATTATTGAGTCTGTGGCTGCTCGAAAGAGGAAGCTGCCAAAACAGGGAGAGAGTAATTTGTTCTGGAGTTTGCTACCTTTATTCTCCCTCCTAAACACACACTAATGGAAGGATGGCTGCAGTGCTTTTATTTGTTCATTAGTTTTGTGCTTTGATCTTTTGGGTATTTTCCCCAGATATAATTGTACTTTTTGCTTTTCTCTCTCTGCAATTACTTCATTGATACTGCATATCAAATAGATGAGGGTTTGTTTCTCATAGCTTATATATAAGGCTTTGTTTATACAACATCAAAACTGTATAATTAATGTGTTCAGCAGAATCATCGGCATTTAATTCAATTCTTCAGCAAAATTGTTTAAGCTGAAGAAAGTGCGAACACTTTGGAGTTCTTGTCAGTCGTGCAATAGGCTGCGGCGCATTTAAAATGCTCTATACGTTAATGAATCTACAGTTTTTTGTCTTGAAATTCTGTTTGCACTTAAATGAATGAAATGATCTATGTGGCTTTGCACAACAGATACTCAATGACTGCGTTTAAGATATGCCCTTTGGTGAATAGTTTAATTCAAAGTGTTTAATATTAATGCATAAATATCTAACATGGAGAGACCCAGGGGGGTTGATTAGCACCAGGGTGTATTCATTAGGTTATTTATAACACATTTTCTGCTGATAAATAAGTTATAAAAAGGGCTCTGCTGATATATAGGGATCAGCTCGTGTTAAATTTTGTTTGGTTAACAGTCATACATACACGCTTCTGTTTTTGCTGAGCTCAGATGTATCGCGGCTACATACTGTGGGGGGATTGTTGCACGAGATACACATAGTGGATCCTTAGTTTGAATTCTTGCTCGTCATGTCGAAATGATGGCAAAACCTGCAAGTTATAGATTATAGCTCAGTGAGGAACAAAGACATCCTCTTGTGCGTGAATATTAACTGCACCAGCATGCAGACCGGACAATACTCAGACTCCAAATATGAGCTGCATGAGAATTTCAGCTCCAAGAAGATTGAGTGTTGTGTGTAATCCAACTGATTTGTCCATGGATCTGAGGATTGTTACTGGCACAACACCGTGTACATTAGGCTCAGTGGTGAAAACCCTGCAGTGTTGTGGTCTTTAGTATTGATGAATCTGATTTAACATCGTCTTCCTTTATCAACACATAAAGACAAACTCCAAATACAATATAATGTTGTTATTAGTTTATGTTAATAAGCTTTTTCAATTGAACATTTTTCTTTTTAAAAAGACATAAAACAGAAAAATAATCTGGGATATGTAATATATTTTATGTTAAAAGCCCCAGCCCTTTTAGAGTGATTTTCTTTTATCCTCACATTATTTAATTCAAATGGTTTTTAGAAGTATTTCACAAAGGAAAAAAGGGGAAAGGTTATAGAAAAGTTTGGGAAAAAACCTCTTGTGACCCCTCAGATGAATCTCAGGACCTGTTACGACTGTGTGAAGAGGTGGACCCAAATGCAGAACGCAAGACGATTTTAACAAAAAGTAGGCTTTATTTCCAAAAGCTAATCCAAAACAACATAAGGCAACAAGAAAAGTAAAAACCACGAACCAGGTTTGACAAGAGATAGCTCAAAGAGGCACGCTGATACACGTAGGCAGCACAAGACAACATGGGTGTAACAAGGATGACGAACCGACAATGAACACTGGGATAGACAGGGATATATACACATAGACACTAAACGAGGGAACAAGACATAGCTGGGGAAGAAAGGCAAAAAAACACAGCAGAAACAAATTAACAATCACAGAAGGAGGGAAAAACACAAGGACAGGAAGTAAAGCAAGACATGACACAAGGGGAGTGAACTTTACAAAATAAAACAGGAAACACAAATCCAGAGTCGTGACAGGACCCCTTGGGGTGTTGCAGCCCTCAGGTTAAGAACCACTGCTTTAAAGGACTAGTTTGACATTTGGGAGAATACACTTTCATACTTTCTTTCAGAGAGTTAGATAGATGAGAAGATTAATACCTTTATGCGAAATATGTATTTAGTTTCACATTTACCAGACAGACACGAGAGTGCTATCAATTCTCTCAAACTCTTAAGAAGAAAGCAGATAAGCATTGTTCCAAAAAAACTATTTCTTTAGATAAGACAGCGCCAACATTTTCCTTATTACTAAAGAAAGTATACAAGTTTTCAGGACTATTTCTTGGCTTGGTGCAGTCGGATGTAGCTTCATGTTTAACCGACAGGTATGAGAAACTCCCATATCCTTCGGCAAGAAAGTGACATCCCAAAATGTTGAACTATTTCTTTAAAATGTACCAATGTTTACTTGTGACCGCTTGTTCAATATTCAACATATCAAGAAAGTGAGAAGAAATAAAACAACATTTGTGTAGCAGATTATATCTTTTCATTTTAATGATGTCATGACCCATCAGATGTAACGTAAATGGTCTAGTAAATCCAGAATTTGTGGATCTCTTATAGAAAGCTGGATGCTTTCATTTACGACGCCGCGGTGCTGAACTACATGGCGGGCAGAGACGACGGCTGTAAGCTGGTAACCATCGGCAGCGGTTACATTTTCGCCACCACTGGTTACGGTATCGCTTTACAGAAAGGATCCTACTGGAAGCGCCTGGTTGATCTGGCCATACTGGGCATCATAGGAGATGGTAAGGCGCTCGCACGCATCCACACACTGCTCCATATCAGTCACACTGCATTGAGGTTTAAGTTTCTCAGATGTTCCCGGCCTTTAGTGTTATTACAGTTGTGCCATTGCTCAGCTTTCCCTCCTTCCTCTCGCTCTTCCTCTCCTCCCTCCTTCTGTCAGAAAGCTATCAGGGGCTAGTCTTAACACACCATTTCATCATCATTACTCTGTGTGTGTGTGTGTGTGTGTGTGTGTGTGTGTGTGTGTGTGTGTGTGTGTGTGTGTGTGTGTGTGTGTGTGTGTGAGTGCGTGCGTGTGTCCACCGTGTCCTGTTATGTTTACTCCTCCAGATTGTTCTGTATAATAAGCTGGGAGATGGTGCGAATGGAAGAGAGAGAATGAGCCAGACAGAAAGCAAATTGCTGAAACCACTAAAGCGCTTCGCTTCACACCCCAGCCTTTTTATTCATGGCAAACACCAACGTGCGCATGCGACACACAAAAACACTCAGTCTGATAAAATTCCTCCCATCTTTCCTTATCACTCCATCACTATCAATTCTTCTCCCTCCTTCTACAACCCTTTTTTCACTCCACCTCCTGTCTCCTTTCCATTACGATCTATTTACCACTTCACTTCTCTCCCCTCCTCGCTTTTCCTCTCCATCTTTCTTCGTAATGATACGCCCTTTTTCCCACCACTCCTCTCTTATTCCCTCTGCCACCCATCCATTACCTCTCTTTTCTCTCTACCTCCTTCTATTCCCTCTCCTTCGTTCCTCGCACTTGTCTTAAACTTTCACTTTACGTACCTTTCCAACAGGTGAGATGGAGGAGCTGGAGGCGCAGTGGCTGACTGGGATCTGCCACAATGAGAAGAACGAGGTGATGTCCAGCCAGCTGGACGTAGACAACATGGCGGGCGTCTTCTACATGCTGGCCACAGCCATGGGCCTCTCCATCCTCACCTTCATCTCTGAACACCTTTTCTACTGGAGGCTGAGATACTGTTTCACTGGTGTCTGCACTGGGAGGCCGGGTCTGCTCTTCACTATCAGCAGGGTGAGGAGAAGCAAATGTATCATTTTCACTGCAGGAACATGGTCCAGTTTCTGCTTCCGAGGCAGAACTTTCAGATGTGGCTTTTAAAACTTTCAGTGCTGAAAGCCACTTACTGATCAAACACTATCCTCAATTGTGCAACAGCTGATGTACAGCATTGCTTCGGACTGTAAGAAAGAACTGGTCGTTGCATCAATATCAGGACTCGGGATGGAAATTTCTTGTAATGTTATTGACGTTCTACTTGCACACTGCTCTAAAATAGTGTGAAATAAAGAGAGAGAGAGTGGGATAAACACACAGAGAAGCAGCAAGAGAAACAGAACCTAACTGTATTTGCAAATTGAAGCAGAAATTTAACGGCAAACAAACCAGCACGATATTGCGACTTTGAAGACAGCCGTGGAGCCTTTGGTGTTTAACAACATCAATTCAAACATCACACAGTAAATTACAAGACAAAACGATTACTCTGTTGTCTGTCTTGTTGTGTGCAAAAATTGCATCTCAAAACAAAGCAGTCTAATTTGCCTAATCTTCATGGTTTTTCAGATGCGGTGAAAATGCAAATAAACAGGAACGCACAAAAAGGACCTTTAGTTGTGAATGCCCTGAACGTGTCTGACATGTGTTTCAGACGACAAATTACAAATCTGTGGACATGTGTGCCTGTGCGTGCATTTGTGAATCATATGTCTGAGACACACACAATCGTTACTGTTAATATATAGAAGGAGTCTGGGTATGTATGTGAGTGATAAAGAGGGATTATAGAGTCCAGCTGAGGTAGAGATGAATTTACCGCTGTGCATATGGACGGCAGGATACAGAAATCAAACCGCTAAGAGAATGATGTGAACACACACTCATATAGACACACACACACACACACACACACACACACACACACACACAAAGCTCTCTCTCTCTCTCTCTCTCACCCACACACAAGTCTGGTCTAACAAAGTAAAATAATGGTAACACATATGCAGGTACAGCGACGTGAGGGAAGGACTTTACCAAACAGAACGGGCAGACAGACACACATTTAAACCTAAATATACACACACACAAAAATCCAGACAGACCATTCTTTCATTATTCATATGTCATGTCTCTGTGTGAGGTCAGGGCTTTTATTCCAGACGAGCAGCATTTCACACATTAAATGTTTTACAAAAATAGTGCGATGTCTGTCTTAGTGTAACTGTGTGCGTGTGTCTGTCTCTCGGTGTGCGATGCCGTTAGAGCAGCGATGCTGGAGGTTAAGTGGCTCCAGGAAGAACATCTCCTTGCACTCAAAGGCCCCCTCCAGTGACATCATCACCTAAATTTAATTTTCTAGGCGCCTCTGAAAGCAGTTCATCTAAAAAAGTGGCGATTATCTCTCCTTGCCACATTACAAAACAAAATGAGGTTAAGGTTTGCAGTCAACGCGCTGCACAAAGGGATGCAGAGGTCTTTCTTAATTTACCGTGTAAGGAAATCACTCTTGTGCATGTTTGAACTTTATACTTGTAAAGTCAATGGGTTGGGAATTAACTATTTTATTATCTCTCTTATCTCTCTCTCTCCTCCTCTCAGGGTATTTGGAGCTGTATCCATGGCGTTCATATAGATATGAAGAAAAAGAATCCTGAGCTGGACTTCAGTCCTCAAGCCAACATGTTGCATCTGCTCAAGTCTGCCAAGTCCATGGCTTTGTCTTCTCCTAAACGCAACACTGTCCTCTTGCAGCCCAACATCCTAGATGTGATGACGGGGAAAGGTACTATAACTCTTTTACACAGTACACCTTACAGCGTATATTGTACATTTATATTGTAAGTTTTACTTCCTGACAGAGCAGGTAAACATGGCACCTGTGATAACATTGCTCACACGTACAGAGGTCAGTCTGCCTTTTCTATACCGTCTACGTATGCAGATCTAAAGGTGACTCCTTTCACCTTGTTGTGGACTCCACCCTGTAATCGGATTGAGTGTCATGTATAAGCTCGCCTCATGATTAGAAACACATTAGATGGCACACAAACAGCGTGCCAGGGTTGTAGCCAGTAGATAATGTATCAACTGGCTGAGCATCCATCTATTGTATCTGCTGTCTGAGGTGCATTTCTCCTTGTCTCCTAGGTAACTCACTCCACAGTCTGCCCCCGAAGGGTCCTGGTCTCTATAGCAACGCCGCTGGTCCGCACAGTTTCTTGTCACTGTCCGGGCGACACAAAAACCTCCTTAACAATGCTGCGCCATTCCCCGTTCAACAAAAAGCCCCCCCTCTTCAAACCAGCCCCAACAAGCCTCAGCTGTCAATCACAAATGACAACGGCAAGACTCGCCCCACCGGGTTGGCCCTCGCTGCTGTTCCACAGGGCTCAAAACCTCGAGCCCTGTGGAAGAAAAGTGTGGAGACATTGAAGACTCAGCCCACTGTCGTATCTCCAGGCCCAAGCCCCACCCCGGCTGCTGGACCCGGACCTCCACAAATGAAGAGCCAGCGTTACCTGCCTGAAGAGCCGCCACATTCTGACATCTCCGAGTGCTCCAGCCGGCCGCCATCACACAAAGATTCTGATTCGATGGCGGCGAGGGGCGGATTCAAGCCTATTAATCAGCTGAGGAAGAGGGCAGGGGCTGGAGGGGCAGGAGGGGGGGGAGGAGGAGGAAGCGGGGGTGGAGGATCCAAGATCTATTCCATTGACTCAGACCAGGCCAGTCTGCAGTCCGCTTCCCCCTACCAGCGAGACAGCCAGGGGGGAGGTGACGACCACAGTTACCCCCCTGACCTGTTTCCACCTGACAGCACATACTCACACACTCACACACTCTCCCACCAGGCGGACGCACCCATTTTGCAGCTGAGTGCCAGCCTGCTGCACCACAGTCACAGTGCAGAGGCCGACCTGCACTCCCTGAAGGACAAGAAGTACAGCACCTACACACACAGCAGGTATTGTGCTCAGCAGAACGTTTCAAGTGTATTACAGTTGTTTGTTTTGTGTATAAGCAGTGTCATTCTCTCTCCCTGCAGTGCGAAGGACAAAGCTGGAGGTTCATTCGAAGCTCCAGGTGCAGGTCAGGGGACCCAGAGCGTCAGGCCCGGCCACTGTCGCTCCTGCCTGACCAAGCTGAGCGGTTACTCCGGCCTTTACACCGTCCGCTCACCACAGGCCCGCTGTGATGCCTGCGCCCACCTGGGAAACCTTTATGACATCAGCGAAGACCACCTGCACTCTCACTACTCCCACACACACACTCACCCACACAGCGGGGACATGTTTACACACTACCTTCCCCAGAGCGAGCTGGGCCTGGTGGGTGAAGGGGACGGGCTCGTCAGCCACTTTGAGCCCTCTCCTTCCTCCCCGTCTCCTCTTCCCACCTCGTTGTCGGCCCAGCACCTTCAGCTGAGTCGTCAGCACTCTTATGAGAACGTGCTTCCGGACGACATTCCCGAGCGGCAGTCGCAGCTGCACGCCCACCTGCGGGGGCTGAGCCTGCCTGACAGAGATAGGGAGAGAGAGCTGACCCTGGACGAGGGGGCCTATGCTAATGTTCTCACAATGCGCTCTGATCGTCCATTCAGCAGCCGCAGCCCGCCCTCTCCGTCACCCTCCCACCACCACAGTCTGGACGCCCCTATGCCGCTCCCCCGGCGCTCAAAGAGTCTCTTCCCCGATCGGCCCTCTCACAACCCTTTTCTCCAGTCAGCTCCTGGCACCACACAACGAGACCACTCCCCACAGGCTGTGACACGCATACCGCAGAGAAGTTCCGCCCACGAGCTCTATAAGCAGCGAATGCCGCTGTCGCTTACCCTCGGTAACCATGGCAGCCATCACAACAACCAGCATGGCGGCCTTGTCGACCAACAGGTGTTCTACCCTCAACAGGAGCCCCCCGTGGTGGCCTACATGGTCCCACCTGCCGCCTCTCAGCCAATGAGCTATGTGACAGCGCCGCGAGCCTCGAGCGCAGGCGGCAACAGGCCCCGGCTCTACCGCCGCATGCCCAGCATCGAGTCTGACGTCTGAGACTCGCACGCAACACACTTATCTCACTGAAACACATTAACACACACGCATGCAAGACAGAGGTGTGTGTGACCGGACCAGGCAGCTCTGATTCTAAGCACATACACAGAGAGACACACACACACACACACACACACACACACACACACAGGTGAAAGACGGGACGGTCTGGACTGAAAGGTTAATGGTGATGCTGAGTAAATAAATCATTGTTTCTTTATCACACCCTCTATAGGGCAGGGTTTGAGCCACAGGGACACCTGGAGGCACAGTACAAGATGAAAAGTGTGTGTGAGTGTCAGTGTGTGTCCTAGCCTCAAGCTGTGGGCAACGAGGCAAAAACTGACAATATGTCTGACAAGACAGATCGAATCCCTTGGTGAAAAAAGAGGGACACTGTGCACAGAGATTTAACGCCAACAGTGGGATCCGATGGAAGATACAACAACAAGTGTGTTTGGAAGACGAGCCAACATGTCCCGCCCTCTCACCAGCCTCTTAGAGAGGAAGGGGACACACAGAAAACCCCTTTCTTTCTGAGATTACGCACACACACACACACACATACACACACACATATTTCAGCTAAACACACCCGCCCTCTCCAGAACTCTCCTCTTGCACTATGATTTCTACAGTCAACCCGTATGTTGTCTGAGCCTCCAAACTGCACTGCCAGCATGGCTTAAAGAGTAGTAAACTACACTAGAGTAATCCTCGACTTGAATGGAAATGACTATCTTTGTAATAGTTTAGACTGGGTGGCAAACAGCTGGTCAGGACGCAGGTCTGAGAAGCGTATCAGCTCCTGCCTGCAGATGTACAAACACTCGAACACACACACACACACTGTGTCTGGGGGGGGGGGGGGGGAAACTACCGACTGTTTGTTATCGTTGATGTCAGTTAATTGAACATTCCAAAAAGTGGACCAAACATGGCCGCCGGTAAAAGCCTATCAGGACGAGAGTGTGTGTTCTAGTGTTTCTAGATCTAGAGACACACAGTATAGCATCCTTGCTTCCTCTCTTAGCTAGCCTTCAGGTCATACTGCATGCTTCCTACTGCCCTGTGTTACAGTTAAGCTCCTATACAGGGTCATATATGCACACACACACAAACACACATATATATGAACAAACACACATATATATGCACATACACACACATGCACATACGCAGTAGTCTAGGATAGTAGTTTAGGGTGGGTGTGTGTGTCGAAGCTATGAGATAGCTTCTCTTTGTGCACTTTGTAGATTTTATACCCTGCCACCTAACACAGACGTTTGACCAAAAACACTTTTATACTGAAAAATATGAATATTCTCAACCATTCGCTGGATAGATGTTTTCCTTTCTCTCTTATTTCTCTTTGACATTGGGTTTTAGGGCACCGTTAAGTTTCCATTGTGAGGTCAGAAGTTTTACCGTGTTAGATAAATGGGTACAGCATCATACAGTATACACAACAACAACTTTTAATCTTTCTATTCTTTTTTAAAAACTTTTACAGTGCTCATCTTCTCCCTCCTTCCTTCAACAGCTTTCTGTTTATTCTCTTATTTACTCCTTTGTCTTTTTTCTCCTTCCCTGCTTCCTTCTATTATAGAGTATATTGAGTATGAGAAGAATAAGAGTTCAGTCGTGGTGTTTAAAACTCAACATATTGTTGGAAATCACTTTAAATCGGTCGTCGTAAGATTTCCGCAAATTCCACACCGGCTCTCGTAGGATACAGTACTTTTTTCAAATAAGTTTTTATGTAGAACGAAAGAACTCGAGGCCCGTTTTAATGTTTCCGTAGTGATTTTAGATGCTGAGTGCATTGCTGTTGCTGATTTACTCATCAAATGAATACTCCTGGACGAGCGTCAGAGTAGCTGGTACTTGTGTGGCTCTCTGTTGGCGAGAACACAGCGCTGTGTTTCAGCAGAGAGTCACATGGCAAAGCAGAGAGTTTGCAAAGTGACTCGTTACAGAGGCAACACTCACTCACACACATACGCACACATATGCACACACTCGACGAACTGGCAACGTGTGTATGAGTGTTCTAGAAATCCATAATCTACTGAGTAAGGGCATTGATTTTTGAGCACAAGGATTTTGATGGAAAAAAGACTTGATATCCCATTAGCTGAGCGTCTGTCTATTATCTAGCTGCTCTCTCTCTCTTCCTCTCTCTCTCTCTCTCTCTCTCTCTCTCTCTCACACACATGCACTCACACACATATATATATATATATTGGCTGTGAAGAATGCAAGACAGTTTGAACAAAAAAACGCACCTTTTAAACGGTGAACGCTGCCCCTATTTTTGGTAATCTTAACAGGTTTGGTGTGTGAGTTATATGCACAATATCAGGTTGCAATATTATACTTCTGTACAGAGAAATCTTTGTTTTAAATGTTAGAAACTGATTTCATTTGTTTGATTTGAATGGTATTAAGTGTTGAGTTCATTTCAATAACGACGTGGCTTTTAATTCTGCTTCTTTAGGAAAAAAAAACAAAAAGGAAAAAAGACTGGCATGTTTTTAGATTCTTGTGTGATTTATTTTTCCTCTGGTGTGTTGTTGGTTGGGACCTCACTGTACAGTCCTCACTGCTGGGTTAACAGACTAGTTAACTATCCCCGTTCAGCTCACCAGTTAACTAGCAACACGTAGCTGGGTCTCTCATCTGAATCACGCTCAATGAATAATGATAGTCCAGCCTGTGTGGTTATAATACCACAAACCCCCTCCCACCCACATAGTTCTCTTCCACTACGAGTCTGTGCTGTTTCACCTCTGAGTGTGAGCAAGAGTGTGTGTGTGTGTGTGTGTGTGTGTGTGTGTGTGTGTGTGTTTTACACTGCGCAGGCATTTATATAAGACAGAGGATATGTGTATCAAGAGGTTGTTTGTGGTGGATGTGTGTGTTTGTGCGCGTGTATACTTTTCTGTACTCTCTTCGGTTCGTCCCACACATAACATTTGACCCGGCTCTTACTCATATAACACAAATACAGTTTCACACACACACACACACACACACACACACACACACACACACACACACACACATGCAAACACACACACATGTTGCGTCTGTACTAGTGTGGTTAAGAGAACATGTAGAATGAGTTTTGTACGTCCTCCACCATCACACAGATTTTTACACCAACCTTTTTGTTTGATTTTATTTTAATATTTTTTAATTGCATGACGTGCTTGTGTTTCCGGTGGTACCTATTTTGCTGCAACACCTGAGTTCTCCCTGAGTTGACCTACGGAGGCTACATGCACTAACGTTCCCCTCCACCCTGGTTAGTGCGCCACATCATGACTGGAGCCCCGGATGCTTCAACACTCCCGACTCCCGGCCTGCGATGTCACCAAAATGGGGCGGCTTGGTGACAGCCGCTGTCGAGGAACATGTGGAAAACGATCCCGGGCTCAGTACGGTTCTCAGTTTGGTCCATGTGCACACATATTATATACAGTACTGGATGGAGGGAGTGCGTTGGTGTGTAGTCCTCCGGGTCTCCCTGCTGTGTATCTCACTTGTGTATAAGTTCAGGGGTTTCTAAGCTACTAGTTGTGTTGTAAATAATACCTTGTCACTCAGTACCTCTGTACAATCTGTAAATAAGTAAAGGTTACATTTTTCTACTTGTCCTGGTCTTGTTGATTAATCTTTGTATCTATCAATCTATTGTGTGACTTAACTGTCAAAGGGAAAATGTGACAGCTTTTAAGGTAGATGTCCAATCAGTGTTGATGGTAAATGAATTGCAATGCTCGCAGAGCTGTGCCAGCAGTGCCTACATGTACCAGGATGCATTGTGGTTACGCTAACAGAATAAGGAAGGTCTGTTTTGCAGCATCTATATTATGAGAGAGACTAGAAATCCAAACTGAAAATGAGGAAAGAAAACAGATTTGGCAGCTGAGAACTCAGGTTTCTCAAGCAATACAGCACTTATAGTATAGTTTAGTGCTTCAAAAGACATTTACCATCAAAACTGATTGGACATCCATATACAAGGTGATAAATTCTCCCTTCAATGTTAATAAAACAGCTATTAATGCTTCAAAGATCAGTAATAAGCCATTGGAGGATGGAATATGAAGCTTAAAGCAGGAGATCTTAGCATACAAACCACAAATTGCAGTTTTCATACTTTACAGATTCAACAAACAGACAGAAAGAGGTCACTCCTGAGCTTTAGAGATGTTAGGTAGATTTTGTGACCTTTGGACAGAGCCAGGAGAGCTGTATCCCCGTTTCGCGAAGCTAGTCTGTTAGTGGTAGCATCATATTTACCATACGGACATGAGAGTGGAATTCATCTTCTCATCTAAATCTCTGTAAGAAGGAAAGTCGGTGTATTTACCAAAATGTTGAACTATTCCTTCAATGACTTAAAAACATTTGTAACTGTAGACCTGAAGGCTCATTAGCCAGTTCTCTCTGTGTGCTTCTCACTTTCTGATAAGTTGTCAAGGATGCTGAAAAATGTAATTAAAGATGATACATTTATTTTTTTTAAAGATCAAGCAAGTTATGTGGGAGGATACACACCAGACCGTGACTCGAGATTATTTGGTCAGACGACTATTTCTAACGTTCAAGGAAATTAACTTTCAATTTTTGGGTTGCCTTAATTAATGATAAGATAACTGCAAACTTAATGGCTCATTAGAAAGTCTGTAATTTAGAGTTGTCTTACTTTCTAATAAGCCATCATGT